>NC_083718.1:60388311-60693975 GCF_028564815.1 Eubalaena glacialis
ATCCATTCACGTTTAAGGTAATTATCGATATGTATGTTCCTATGACCATTTTCTTAATTGTTTTGGGTTTGTTTTTGTAGGTCCTTTTCTTCTCTTGTGTTTCCCACTTAGAGAAGTTCCTTTAGCATTTGTTGTAGAGCTGGTTTGGTGGTGCTGAATTCTCTTAGCTTTTGCTTGTCTGTAAAGCTTTTGATTTCTCCATCAAATCTAAATGAGATCCTTGCCGGGTAGAGTAATCTTGGTTGTAGGTTCTTCCCTTTCATCACTTGAAGTTTATCATGCCACTCCCTTCTGGCTTGTAGAGTTTCTGCTGAGAAATCAGCTGTTAACCTTATGGGAGTTCCCTTGTATGTTATTTGTCGTTTTTCCCTTGCTGCTTTCAATAATTTTTCTTTGTCTTTAATTTTTGCCACTTTGATTACTATGTGTCTCGGCGTGCTTCTCCTTGGGTTTATCCTGTATGGGACTCTCTGCGCTTCTTGGACTTGGGTGGCTATTTCCTTTCCCATGTTAGGGAAGTTTTCAACTATAATCTCTTCAAATATTTTCTCTGGTCCTTTCTCTCTCTCTTCTCCTTCTGGGACCCCTATAATGCGAATGTTGTTGCGTTTAATGTTGTCCCAGAGGTCTCTTAGGCTGTCTTCATTTCTTTTTGTTCTTTTTTCTTTATTCTGTTCTGCAGCAGTGAATTCCACCATTCTGTCTTCCAGGTCACTTATCCGTTCTTCTGCCTCAGTTATTCTGCTATTGATTCCTTCTAGTGTAGTTTTCATTTCAGTTATTGTATTGGTCATCTCTGTTTGTTTGTTCTTTAATTCTTCTAGGTCTTTGTTAATCATTTCTTGCATCTTCTCAATCTTTGCCTCCATTCTTATTCCGAGGTCCTGGATCATCTTCACTATCATTATTCTGAATTCTTTTTCTGGAAGGTTGCCTATCTCCACTTCATTTATTTGTTTTTCTGGGTTTTTTTCTTGTTCCTTCATCTGGTATATAGCCCTCTGCCTTTTCATCTTGTCTATCTTTCTGTAAATGTGGTTTCTGTTCCACATGCTGCAGGACTGTAGTTTTTCTTGCTTCTGCTGTCTGCCCTCTGGTGATTGAGGCTATCTAAGAGGCTTGATGGGAGGCTCTGGAGGTGGGTAGAGCTGACTGTTGCTGTGGCGGTCAGAGCTCCGTAAAACTTTAATCCACTTGACTGTTGATGGGTGGGGCTGGGTTCCCTCCCTGTTGGTTGTTTTGCCTGAGGCAACCCAACACTGGAGCCTACCCGGGCTCTTTGGTGGGGCTAATGGCAGACTCTGGGAGGGCTCACGCCAAGCAGTACTTCCCAGAACCTCCACTGCCAGTGTCCTTGTCCCCACGGTGAAACAGAGCCAGCCCCCGCCTCTGCAGGAGACCCCCCAACACCAGCAGTTATGTCTGGTTCAGTCTCCCCCAGGGTCACTGCTCCTTCCCCTGGGTCCCGATGCACACACTATTTTGTGTACACCCTCCAAGAGTGGGGTCTCTGTTTACCCCAGTCCTGTCGAAGTCCTGTAATCAAATCCCAGTAGCCTTCAAAGTCTGATTCTCTAGGAATTCCTCCTCCCGTTGCCAGACCCCCAGGTTGGGAAGCCTGACGTGGGGCTCAAAACCTTCATTCCAGTGGGTGAACTTCTGTGGTATAAGTGTTCTCCAGTCTGTGAGTCACCCACCCAGCAGTTATGGGATTTGATTTTACTGTGATTGCACCCCTCCTACCATCTCGTTGTGGCTTCTCCTTTGTCTTTGGATGTGGGGTATCTTTTTTGGTGAGTTCCAGTGCCTTCCTGTCGATGATTGTCCAGCAGCTAGTTGTGGTTCTGGTGTTCTCGCAAGAGGGAGTGAGAGCACGTCCTTCTACTCCCCCATCTTGGTTCCAATCCCCAGAAGTAATTTTCCAAATGGCAAAATCAAGATTATCTCTGACCATGGAACAAATTTTTAAAAGAAGATGTAAGAAACTCAAGGCAAGAAGGACAATTAACCCTATGTTATAATCCCAATGTTGTTATCAATCTCTGGACTAGCAAGTAGCAAGTATAATTTAGTTCACCAATGGATTATTTTTTGAAACAAAAAATAGAGGTAGTTTAGTGTAGAGACTCAAAGCACAGACTCTAAATTCAGACTATTGGCATTTGGATCCTGCTTTGCCACTAACAGTCTGACTTTGGGAAAACTACTTAATTTCTTTGTTTCAGTTTTCTCAACTATAAAGTGAGAACTTAAATTCTCTATACCTCAGTTTCTTCATCTGTAAGATATGAACAGTAGTGATACCTAACAATCAAACGATTTAATGATTTAATACTTGCAGAGCACTTGGAAAAGTGTCTAGCATGCAATAAGTTCCTTATAAACATTTGTTAACTAACTAAATATAAACTAGTGAACAATGAAGGAAGCATGGGTGGTATGTCATCAGGTTGTTATGAAAGAAGGGCACAGTCTTTGGAGACAGGCAGGTTGAAGTTTGACTCTACCACTTTCTGACTGTGGAGGCTTGGACCAGTCAGTTTTTCCATCTGAAGAATAAACTTAATAGGCTGTTCGCAGAATTATTGTGAGGGTTTGAGCTAACCTGTGAGAATAACCTAGCTCAGTACCTAGGATATGTGAGGAGAGCATATTAGAAAAGTAACTATTTGTCATTTCCCTTAAAGAATGAGAAGGTAGAAAAGAGATTACATGCACAGCAGGAAGGATGGATTAGCCAACAGGAAGATTTTTCTGGCAATAAATCTTATAAAAGGCTGGAGCAATTCACAAGGAGAATGTGTGGGCTCTCCCTTTAAGGCAAACCTTAATTCCATGATAATTAGGCATCTGAATCAGTTTGATTTAGTAGGTATAGACTCTAGAGACATATTCCAGAAATGTTTTCCTTTCCTCCCTCTCCCCCTCCTCTTCTTTCCTCTCTCCCTTATTCACTTCTCTTCCTTTCTTCCACACTGATTGAGTGCCTATCATGTGCCAAACATTATCCTAGGTAACAGTGACACATATATAACTAGAATCCATTTCCTCTCCTTCAGAGGGTCACTATCTAATACTTGTGTTTTATAAAGGGAGAAACTTTGCTGGTGCTAAACAGGAACTGCAGATATTAAGTCAGCTAGGCCTGTTATAGTGACATAGCTCTGTATTTCTACAAATCACTTTTCTTCTTCTCTTGGCTCCTCCAATCAATGAATTAAGATCTCTAAATACCTATTGTGTGTTAGGTGTTATAATGAGCTCTGGGGATATATAGCTCATTAACACAGAATCCTGCTCTCCAGGTGCTCACAGTGTCATAGGAGAGATGGACATACATACAGAGAATAGCCAGGCATCATTGATGTGTTGGGATAGAGATAAGAGCAGAGAGTTGGAGTCTGGAGTAGAAAGTGTCAGTATATTCCTGGTAACAACAGGGAAGACTTCAAGGTGAGAATATTTTTAAATCTGGGCTTGAAGGAGGGAGAAGGGAGAAGGTTTCCAGTAAAGAGAAGAACGTGAAGGCCTGAGTGTGCATAGCTTTGAGGGAAACAGATACTCAGTGACCAGTAGGCCCGAGGAGACCTGTAGACTAGTAGTATAGGATACAGGGTAAGGATACAACTTCCTTATTTTGAATGTGAATGTCCAGTTTTCCCAACACCATTTGTTGAAGAGACTATCATTTCTCAATTGTGCAGGCTTAGCACCCTTATTAAAAATCATTTGATTACATATACTAGGGTTTATTTCTGGGTTCTCTAGTCTATTCCATTGGTCTGTGTGTCTTTTTTTATGCCAGTACAACACAGTTTTGATTACCATAGCTGTGTCATAAATTTTGAAATAGGAAGTGTCTGACCTCCAACTTTATTCTTTTTTGAGATTGTTCTGGCTATTCTGGGTCCCTTGAAGTTGCAAATCAATTTAAGATAGATTGTTCTATTTCTGCAAAAAACATCATTTGCATTTTGATAGAAATTGTATTGAATCTATAGATCTCTTTCAGTAGTTTTCACATCTGAACAATATTAAGTCTTCCAATTAATGAATATTGGGTGTCTTTCCATTCATTGGTGTCTTCTTTAATTTCTCTAAGCAATATTTTGTAGTTTTAAGTATACAAGTCTTTCATCTCCTTGGTTAAGTTTATTCTAAGTATTTTATTCTTTTAGACGCTATTATAAATGGAATTGTTTTCCAATTTCCTTTTTGAAATGCAAATGATTTTTGTGTATTGATTTTTTTGTCCTGCAATTTTGCTTTATTAGTTCTCTATCAGAACTATTTGTTAAAATTTGTTTATTCTACAAGTTTGTGATTCTCTGTGTGTGTAATCTTCACAATTTTCTGTAAGATAAGATCATGTTGTCTGAGAACAGAGATAGTTTTTACTGCTTTCTTTTCAATTTCAATTCCTTTTATTATTTTTCTTCCCTAATTGCTCTGGCTAGGACTTTCAGTATTTTATTGAATAGAAAGTGAGCAACCTTGTTTTTTTCCCAGTCTTAGAGAAAAAGTTTTCATTCTTTCACCATTGAGTAAGATATTACCCAGGGCTTTTCATATATGGCTTTTATTTTGTTGAGTTTCCTTCTGTTTCTAGTTTGTTGAGTGTTTTTTATCATTAAATTGTGTTGATTTTTGTCAAATGCTTTTTCTGTATCAATTGAGATGGTCATGTGTTTTTTCCCCCTTCATTCTGTAATACATTGATTACTTTTCATATGTTGAATCATCCTTGCATTCCAGGAAGAAACCACTTGATCATGGTATATAATCCTTTTAATGTACTATTGAATTCTGTTTGCTAGTGTTTTGTTGAGGACTTTTGCATTGATACTCATCAGGAATATTTGTCTGTAGTTTTCTTGTATTGACTTTGCCTGGCTTTGATAGCAAGGCAATTTTTCCCTCTTTAAATGCGTTTGGAAATGTTTCCTCTCCAGTTTTTTGGAAGAGTTTGAGGAGGATGGTGTTCATTACTTAAATGTTTGATAGAATTCAGCAGTGAAGTCATTTGTTCCTTAGCTTTTCTTTTGAAGAGGGTTTTGATTATTGATTCAATCTCTTTACTAGTTATAAGTCTTTTTATATTTTCTATTTTCTCATGACTTAATTTTAGTAGGCTGTGTGTTTCTAGATTTTTGCCCATTTCACCTGTTATTCAATTTATTTGTATACAATTATTGATAGTACTCTCTCATAATCCCTTATATTTTAATAAAATTGGTAGAAATGTCCTGTCTTTCATTTCTAATTTTAGTTGAGTCATTCTTTTTTCTTAGTCAACTGAGATACAGGTTTGTCAATTTTGTTAATTTTTAAAAATGAATCAACTCTTGGTTTCATTTATTTTTCTCTATTGCTTTTTTATTCTTTATTTTGTTTATCTCTGCTCTAATCTTTATTACTTCCTTCCTGCTACTAACCTTGGGTTTAGTTTATTCTCTTTGTATTTTCTTAAGGTATAAATTCAGGTAGTTGATTTGGAAATTTTTTTTTCCTTTTTTTTTTTTTAAATTTTATTTATTTATTTATTTATTTATGGCTATGTTGGATCTTCGTTTCTGTGCAAGGGCTTTCTCTAGTTGTGGCAAGCGGGGGCCACTCTTCATCACGGTGTGCGGGCCTCTCACTATCGCGGCCTCTCTTGTTGCGGAGCACAGGCTCCAGACACGCAGGCTCAGTAATTGTGGCTCACGGGCCCATTTGCTCCGTGGCATGTGGTATCTTCCCGGACCAGGGCTCGAACCCGTGTCCCCTGCATTGGCAGGCAGATTCTCAACAACTGCGCCACCAGGGAAACCCCATCCTTTTTTAATTTTATCATTTACAGCCATAAATTTTTCCTTTAGGACTGCTTTTTCTTGATCACATAAGTTTTGGCAGGTTGTGTTTTCATTTTATTTTTTCTCAAGATTTTTCTAATTTCCCTTGGGATTTCTTCTTTGACTCATTTGTTATTTGACTGTGTTGTTTAATTTCCACAGGTTTGTGGATTTTCTCATTTTTATTCTGCTACTGATTTCCAGTTTCATTCCATTGTGATTGAAAAAACACTTTGCATGACTTTAATCTTTTAAAATTTATTAAGACTTATTTTGTGGCCTGATATATGATCTGTCCCATGTATACTTGAGAAAACATGTTTTATGCTTTTTTATGAGTAGAGTTGTTCTCTGTATGTCTGCTAGGTCCAATTGGTTTATTAGCATTGTTCAAATCCTCTGTTTCCTTATTATCTGGATCTTCTATCCATTATTGAAAGTGGGGTATTAAAGTCCTCTACTCTTACTGTTGAGCTATCTAATTTCTCCCTTTAATTTTGTCAATGTTTACTTTATATATTTAGGAGCTCTGATGTTTGGTGCATATACGTTTATAATTGTTATATATTCTTGGTGAATTGGCCCTTCTATCATTAAATGATATCCTTCTTTACCTCTTGTAACAGTTTTTAATTTAAAGTCTATTTTTCTGATATTAGTATAGCCACCTCTACTATTTGCATGGAATATATGTTACTATTTGGTTACTATTTGCATGGAATATATGCTTCCATTCTTTCACTTTCAACTTATGTGTACTTAGATTTCATTTGAGTGTCTTGTATACAGTATATAGTTGAATCTTATTTTTATATCCATTCTGCCAATCTAAGTCTTTTGATTGGGGATTTTAAGCCATTAAAATTAAAATAATTACTGATAGGGAAGGACTTACTATTGCCATTTTGTTATTGTTTTCTGTATGTCATATAGCTTTTTGTTCCTCATCTCCTCCCTTACTGCTTTCTTTTGTGTTTAGTTGACTTTTTGTAATGACATGTTTTGTTCCCTTCTCATTTCCTTTTGTGTACATTTTATATATATTTCCTTTGTGGTTATCATAGGGGTTGCATAAAACATCCTAAAGTTATAACAATATATTTTAAACTGATAACTAGTTAATATCATCACATATGAAAACACTACCCTTTTAGATCTCCACTCCTCTCCACTTTATATTGTTAATATCATAAATTACATTTATATATTGTTAATATCCTAAATTACATTTATATATTGTTACTCATTAACATATATTTAGAATTATTTAATGCTTTATATTTTAAATTTTATAAAGGAATTAAAACGGGAGTTAAGCAAAATTACAACAACACAGTTATTTACCTTTATGGGCCAACTTTGTTGTTTTCATATGGATTCAAATTACTATCTAGCATCCTTTTGTTTCAACTTGAAGGACTCTCTTTAGTATTTCATGTAGGGAATGTGTAGTGGGAGAGGACTGGGGTTGGCTGCATGAACACAGCCTGAAGGGACTGAGAGGGAGTCCAGGAAAAAGTCTGGACCTGCCTAAGTGGCAAGAGACCATTGTTTCAAGGTGTGTGAGGAGAGGGGATTCAGAGCACTGCCTAAACGAGCTCCAGAGACGTGTGTGAGCCGTGGCTATCAGCGTGGACACCAGAGACGGGCATGAGATGCTAAGGCTGCTGCTACAGCCACCAAGAATCCTGTGTGCAAGCACAGGTCACTATCCACACCTCCTCTCCTGTGAGCCTGTGCAACCCGCCACTGCCAGGGTCCCGTGATCTAGGGACAGCTTCCCTGGGAGAACACAGGGCACACCTCAGGATGTTGCAATGTCACGCCGGCCTCTGTCACCATAGGCTTGCTCGGTATTCTTCCCCCCCTCCCCCCCGGCCTGAGTGAGCCAGATCCCCCAATCAGCTGCTCCTTTAACCCCGTTCTATCTGGGCAGTGAAGAGATGCCCTCAGGTGACCTACATGCAGAGGCAGGGCCAAATCCAAAGCTGAACCCCAGGAGCTGTGTGAACAAAGAAGAGAAAGGGAAATTCCTCCCAGCAGCCTCAGGAGCAGTGCATTAAATCTCCACAATCAACTTGATGTACCCTGCGTCTCTGGAATACCTGAATAGACAACGAATCATCCCAAAATTGAGGCAGTGGATTTGGGATGAATTGTTGACCTGGGGTTTGCTTTCTGCATCTAATTTGTTTCTGGTTTTATATTTATCTTAGTTTAGTATTTAGAGTTTATTATCATTGTTAGATTTGTTTATTGATTTTGTTGCTCTCTTCCTCTTTTTTATATATAGATATATATATATATATATTTTCCTTTTTCTCTTTTCGTGAGTGTGTATATGTATGCTTCTTTGTGTGATTTTGTCTGTATAGCTTTGCTTTTACCATTTGTCCTAGGGTTCCATCTGTCCGTTTTTGTTTTGATTTGTTTTGTTTTTTTAGTATAGCTTTTAGCGCTTGTTATCATTGGTGGATTTGTTTCCTGGTTTGCTTGCTCTCTTCTTTCTTTCTTTTTCTTTTTTTTAAAATAATTCTTTATTTTTTGTTTTAGTAAATTTATTTTATTTTATTTTTCTTTCTTATTTTCCTTTTTTCTCCCTTTTCTTCTGAGCTGTGTGGCTGACAGGGTCATTGTGCTCCAGCTGGGTGTCAGGCATGTGCCTCTAAGGTGGGAGAGCAGAGTTCAGGACACTGGTCCACCAGAGACCTCCTGGCTCCACGTAATATAAACCAGTGAAAGCTCTCCCAGAGATCTCCATCTCAACACTAAGACCCAGCTCCACTCAACAACCAGCAAACTACAGTGCTGGACATGCTATGCCAAACAATTAGCAAGAGAGGAACACAACCCCACCCATTAGCAGAGAGGCTGTCTAAAATCATAATAAGGTCAGAGACACCCCAAAACACACCACCAGACACTGGCCTGCCCACCAGAAAGACAAGATCCAGCCACATCCACCAGAACCCAGGCACCAGTCCCCTCCACCAGGAAGCCTACACAACCCACTGAACCAACCTTAGCCACTGGGGGCAGACACCAAAAACAACGGGAACTACGAACCTGCAGCCTGCGAAAAGGAGACCCCAAACACAGTAAGTTAAGTAAAATGAGAAGACAGAGAAACACACAGCAGATGAAGGAGCAAGGTAAAAACACACCAGACCAAAAAAATGCAGAGGAAATAGGCAGTCTACCTGAAAAAGAATTCAGAGTAATGATAGTAAAGATGATCCAAAATCTAGGAAATAGAAGAGAGAAAATACAAGAAACATTTAGGACCTAGAAGAACTAAAGAGCAAACAAACAATGATGAACAACACAATAAATGAAATGAAAAATTCTCTAGAAGGAGTCAATAGCAGAATAACTGAGGCAGAAGAACGGATAAGTGACCTGGAAGATAAAATAGTGAAAATAGCTGCTGCAGATCAGAATAAAGAAAAAAGAATAAAAAGAATGGAGGACAGTCTCAGAGACCTCTAGGACAACATTAAACACACCAACATTCGAATTATAGGGGTCCCAGAAGAAGAAGACAAAAACAAAGGGACTGAGAAAATATTTGAAGAGATTATAGTTGAAAACGTCCCTAATATGGGAAAGGAAATAGTCAAGTCCGGGAAGTGCAGAGAGTCCCATACAGGATAAATGCAAGGAGAAACACGACAAGACACATTTTATCAAACGATAAAAAATGAAATACAAAGAAAAAATATTAAAAGCAACAAGGGAAAAACAACAAATAATGTACAAGGGAATCCCTATAAGGTTAACAGCTGATCTTTCAGCAGAAACTCTGCAAGCCAGAAGGGAGTGGCAGGACATGTTTAAAGTGATGAAAGGGAAAAACCTACAACCAAGATTACTCTACCCAGCAAGGATCTCATTAAGATTTGATGGAGAAATTAAAACCTTTACAGACAAGGAAAAGCTAAGGGAATTCAGCACCAGCAAACCAGCTTTACAACAAATGCTAAAGGAACTTCTCTAGGCAGGAAACACAAGAGAAGGAAAAGACCTACAATAACAAACCCAAAACAATTAAGAAAATGGTAATAAGAACATACATATCAATAACTACCTTAAATGTAAATGGATTAAATGCTCCCACCAAAAGACATAGACTGGCTGAATGGATACAAAAACAAGACCCATATATTTGCTGTCTACAAGAGACGCACTTCAGACCTAGGGACACATTCAGACTGAAAGTGAGGGGATGGAAAAAGACATTCCATGCAAATGGAAATCAAAAGAAAGCTGGAGTAGCAATTCTCATGTCAGACAATATAGACTTTAAAACAAAGACTATTACAAGAGACAAAGAAGGACACTATATAATGATCAAGGGATCGATCCAAGAGGAAGGTATAACAATTGTAAATATTTATGCACCCAACATAGGAGCACCTCAATACATAAGGCAAATGCTAACAGCCATAAAAGGGGAAATTGACAGTAACACAATCATAGTAGGGGATGTTAACACCCCACTTTCACCAATGGACAGATCATCCAAAATGAAAATAAATAAGGAAACACAAGCTTTAAATGAGACATTAAACAAGATGGACTTAATTGATATTTATAGGATATTCCATCCAAAAACAACAGAATACACTTTCTTCTCAAGTGCTCATGGAACATTCTCCAGGATAGATCATATCTTGGGTCACAGATCAAGGCTTGGTAAATTGAAGAAAATTGAAATTTTATCAACTATCTTTTCCGACCACAATGCCATAAGACTTCATATCAATTACAGGGAAAAATCTGTAAAAAATACAAACAAATGGAGGCTAAACAACACACTACTAAATAACCAAGATATCACTGAAGAAATCAAAGAAGAAATAAAAAAATACCTAGAAACAAATGACAATGTAAACACGATGACCCAAACCTATGGGATACAGCAAAAGCAGTTTCTAAGAGAGAAGTAAATGGAGAAGTTTATAGCAATACAATCCTACGTCAAGAAACAAGAAACATCTCAAATAAACAACCTAACCTTACACCAAAAGCAATTAGAGAAAGAAGAACAAAAAAACCCCAAAGGTAGCAGAAGGAAAGGAATCATAAGGATCAGATGAGAAATAAATAAAAAACAAATGAAGGAAACAGTAGCTAAGATCAATAAAACTAAAAGCTGGTTCTTTGAGAAGATAAACAAAATTGATAAACCATTAGCCAGACTCATCAAGAAAAATAGGGAGAAGACTCAAATCAACAGAATTAGAAATAAAAAAGGAGAAGTAACAACTGACACTGCAGAAATACAAAGGGTCATGAGAGATTACTACAAGCAACTCTATGCCAATAAAATGGACAACCTGGAAGAAATGGAAGAATTCTTAGAAAAGCACAACCTCCCGAGACTGAACCAGGAAGAAATAGAAAATATAAACAGATCAATCACAAGCACTGAAATTCAAACTGTGATTAAAAATCTTCTAACAAAGAAAAGCCCAGGACCAGATGGCTTCACAGGTGAATTCTAGCAAACATTTAGAGAAGAGCTAACACCTATCCTTCTCAAACTCTTCCAAAATAAAGCAGAAGGAGGAACATGCCCCAACTCATTCTATGAGGCCACCATCACCGTGATACCAAATCCAGACAAAGATGTCACAAAGAAAGAAAACTACAGGCCAATATCACCGATGAACATAGATGCAAAAATACTTAACAAAATACTAGCAAAGAGAATCCATCCGCACATTAAAAGGATCATACACCATGATCAAGTGGGGTTTATTCCGGGAATGCAAGGATTCTTCAATATACACTAATCAATCAATGTGTAAATCATATTAACAAATTGAAGGATAAAAACTATATGATAATCTCAATAGATGCAGAAAAAGCTTCCAACGAAATTCAACACTCATTTATGATAAAAACCCTCCAGAAAGCAGACATAGAGGAAACTTACCTCAACATAATAAAGGCCATATATGACAAACCCACAGCCAACATCATTCTCAATGTGAAAAACTGAAACCATTTCCTCTAAGATCAGGAACAAGACAAGGCGGTCCACTCTCACCACTATTATTCCATATAGTTTTGCAAGTTTTAGCCACAGCAATCAGAGAAGGAAAAGAAATAAAAGGAATCCAAATCAGAAAAGAAGATGTAAAGCTGTCACTGTTAGCAGATGACCTGATACTATACATAGAGAATCCTAAAGGTGCTACCAGAAAACTACTAGAGCTAATCAATGAATTTGGTAAAAGCAGGATACAAAATTAATGCACAGAAATCTCTTGCATTCCTATACACTAATGAAGAAAAATCTGAAAGAGAAATTAAGGAAACACTCCCATTTACCATTGCCACAAAAATATTAAAATACCTAGGAATAAACCTACCTAAGGAGACAGAAGACCTGTTCACAGAAAACTATAAGACACTGATGAAAGAAATTAAAGTTGATACAAACAGATAGAGAGACATACCATGTTCTTGGATTGGAAGAATCAACATTGTGAAAATGACTATACTGCCCAAAGCAATCTACAGATTCAATGCAATCCCTATCAAACTACCAAAAAATTTTCACAGTTTGTATGGAAACACAAAGGAACCCATATAGCCAAAACAATTTTGAGAAAGAAAAACGGAGCTGGAGGAATCAGGATCCCAGAGTTCAGACTATACCACAAAGCTACAGTAATCAAGACAGTATGGTACTGGCACAAAAACAGAAGTATAGATCAATGGAACAGGATAGAAAGCCCAGAGATAAACCCATGCACATATGGTCACCTTATTTTTGATAAAGGAGGCAAGAATATACAATGGAGAAAAGACAGCCTCTTCAATAAGTGGTGCTGGGAAAACTGGACAGCTACAGGTAAAAGAATGAAATTAGAATACTCCCTAACACCATACACAAAAATAAACTCAAAATGGATTAAAGACCTAAATGTAAGTCCAGACACTACAAAACTCTTAGAGGATAACAGAGGCAGAACACTCTATGACATAAATCACAGCAATATCCCTTTTGACCCACCTCCTAGAGAAATGGAAATAAAAACAAAAATAAACAAATGGGACCCAATGAAACTTAAAAGCTTTTGCACAGCAAAGGAAACCATAAACAACACAAAAAGACGACCCTCAGAATGGGAGAAAATATTTGCAAATGAAGCAACTGACAAAGGATTTATGTCCAAAATTTACAAGCAGCTCATGCAGCTCAATATACAAAAAACAAACAACCCAATCCAAAAATGGGCAGAAGACCTACATAGACATTTCTTCAAAGAAGACATACAGATGGCCAACAAACACATGAAAGGATGCTCAACATCACTAATCATTAGAGGAATGTAAATCAAAACTACAATGAGGTATCACCTCACACCAGTCAGAATGGCCATCATCAAAAAATCTGCAAACAATAAATGCTGGAGAGGGTGTGGAGAAAAGGGAACCCTCTTGCACTGCTGGTGGGAATGTAAATTGATACAGCCACTATGGAGAACAGTATGGAGGTTCCTTAAAAAACTAAAAATAGAACTACCATATGACCCAGCAATCCCACTACTGGGCATATACCCTGAGAAAACCATAATTCAAAAAGAATCATGTACCACAATGTTCATTGCAGCTCTATTTACAATAGCCAGGACATGGAACCAACCTAAGTGTCCACTGACAGATGAATGGATAAAGAATATGTGACACATATATACAATGGAATATTACTCAGCCATAAAAAGAAACGAAATTGAGTTATTTGTAGTGAGGTGGATGGACCTAGATTCTGTCATACAGTGTGAAGTACGTCAGAAAGAGAAAAACAAATATCATATGCTAACACATACGTATGGAATCTAAAAAAAAAAAAAAAAAAGTTCTGAAGAACCTAGGGGCAGGACAGGAATAAAGACTCAGATGTAGAGAATGGACTTGAGGACACAGGGAGGGGGAAGGGTAAGCTGGGACAAAGTGAGACAGTGGCATGGACTAATAAATACTACCAAATGCAAAATAGATACCTAGTGGGAAGCAGTTGCATAGCAACGGAGATGAGCTCGGTGCTTTGTGACCACCTAGAAGGGTGGGATAGGGAGGATGGGAGGGAGATGCAAGAGGGAGGAGATATGGGGATATATTTATATGTACTGCAGATTCACTTTGTTATAAAGCAGAAACTAACACACCATTGTAATGAAATTATAGTCCAATAAAGATGTTAAAAAAAAAGAATCTACTCTGTATTTACTTTTTTAACAAGGATGTGGTTTTGTGGCAGGGTTCACATTACAACATGGTCTGACATACATCAGAAGACAGATGTACAGGGTAATCACTCAGTGTCTACAGGGTGTCTAGTAAGATCCTGATTGTTATAAATCACAGGCTGGGTGTACAGTTTGGATAAGACCAGTATGGTTCTTGCTGTTTATACAACAGGGTTTAGGCAACATGACAAGCACAAGCACTGCTCTGCTTCTTTTCCTTGGCAATCAGCATCTCATAGGAGAGAGAGGCTGGAGCATTACAGCCAGCCAGAAGACCACCAGGTCTTAGCTGTACAATAAAAATGTTGCTATTGGTGTTACGATATTTAGGGGAAAAAATGATTAAGCAAAATGTGAAGCAAACATTTCAACATAGATTTAGCCCTGTTGATAGGTGATTGATTAGTGGGATGAATATGGTACTTATAAATTCAAGCCTTAGGAGCTGAATTTGGTCTGGGTGCTACTCTGTGATGATCTAATGTTAGTAAAGCCATCCATTAATCCATCCAATGCTCATTAAGCATTATCTATGAACCTGGCCTTAGGTAGGCTTTGGATGTAAAGAGATTAAAAAATCACCTCTAGAGTCCTACACCCCAATGGAGAAGATGTATAAGTAAGCAGATGATTATACTGTGGGATGGTAAGTGCTAAAATGTGGCTAAATATGGTGAGGTTTGGGAACAAATGGAAGAGGCACTTAACTAAGATGAAAAAGTCAAGGGATGATTTCTCTAGGAAGTAGTGCTTGGTTGAATTTCAGAGGATGCTAAGAGTTGGCTAGCACAAGATTAAGAAGGGGAAAAACTGAAGGGTGATTTTTGTCTAATACTGGCCTCTCTGTTATTGGTACTTCTAGTAAGCAGATTCCTGACATAAGCTAATACAGTTAATAGCCTATTTTGGAGTAAGAACTTCCCCTGAGCAGGAAACCAGAAGATACTGAGAACCCCTTCTCAAATACAAAGAAGAAAAAGTGTAACCTGTAATGACTAGACCCTTTCAACGGCAGAACAGTACCGAGCCTTCTCACATAACCCTTAGGCAGTTTGTCTCTCAGCTGAAGAAACTTGTAGTGTATCAAAAGGAACACCAGTTAGAGCTTAGACATCTATTCTAAACAAGCCCTCACCTCACACTTGAATAACCATTATGTCCAGTTTGGAGCACAGGTAATAATATTGAGGATATAGACTATAATTCCTAATAACTCTTTTAGTGGTTAGGGTCACCTGAACACTTCTTGTTGATTTTTTTTACACTGTTTAGCACCAAAGAGAGGAAGACACATCCATGTGAAAGCACTTGATTATATACTACTTTTTATATTCCTCAATATTTAAAAAATTATTTAAAAATAATTTCCAACAATTAGCTATATCCATTCAATATGGATGCAGTGCATCCATTAAATATTATTTTGTGGATTATTTAAAGGCAATGCCAGTTATACTAAGTATAAAAAGCAAGTTATGTAACTGTATGAAAAGTATGACTCTAAATTTGTATGTATAAAAAATGCATCCATCCTTTCCCCTGCAATGCCTTACCTCTTTGTGACTGGTACAGGGATTACTATAGAGATAGCTCATAGCCAAGAATACACAAGTGGATGTTATGTTCTAATGTGAAACTTCTAAGTACAAAAACTGCCTTTTGCAGATTTCACAAAGAGGTGCCTTCCACCCAATGTTATAGCAACGTCCCTTTTCCTATATAGACAAAATGGCTAGAGTTGGGGAAAGGGGTCATTTGCAGCAAGGACAAATATTAGAAGAGCATCTGTGTGGACAAGTCTTTTAGAGGAATGACCTAGTGTGTCAGGGCACGGCTCCTCTTCATGTCCCACACCTGTCTCTCATCTCCGCAGAATGAGGCACGTATGACATTGATCTAACGTGAGCCTAGGCCATGTCATGTCATGGAGGGAGTAACAGGCAGGGAGTGGCTATTTACCCAAAAGACTCTTGGGGAGAAAGATGAACTTGCATTGGGAGACCCCTGGAAATAACCTATTGGGAGTGAAGGAAGGATGCAGCAGTGCTCTCCAAAGGACTCCCTGATGTCAGAAGGCAACAAAGGGCCAGCTGATACTATGGTAGGTTGAAGGACCATGCACAGATGTCCACACACTAATCACCAGAGCCTGTGAATACATTTCCTTATATGGTCAAAGGGACTCTGCAGATGTAATGAAGGTTATGCACCTTAAAATAGGGAGGTTATCCTGGATTATCCAGGTGAGCCCAGTGTAATCACAAAGATCCTCAAAAACATAGAACTTTTGATGTTTGGAGTTAGAAAAGGGGGAGTCAGAGAAATCTGAAGTACGAGAAGGATTTGACCCACCAGTGCTGGCTTGAAGATGGAGGGGAACTGAATTCTGCCAACTGCCTGAATGAGCCTAGAGCAGATTCTCCCCCAGAGCCTTCAGATAAGAAGGCTGAAGTGTTATTTCAGCCTTGTGAGATCCTAAGCAGAGTACCCAGTTGAGTACCTCAGACTTCTGACCTACAGAACTATGAGATAATAAATGGTTGCTGTTTTGAACTACTACATTTGTGATAATTAATAATGGCAGCAATAGGAAACTAATACATATCCCAACCACTAATGGGTAACCCCAAGGGATCATGGCCCAACAAAGTAATAGCAAATCTCCACTAATGGCCTCCGCTGGCCTGAGCAGTCTCCCCTCCTCCCCTCCAACTCCACATGTGTTCTCTCTGCCTTCATGCTGAACTGGTGGGCCAAGGCACAGGGAATGTGAGATGGAGAGAAAGCAGGTAACATCCATACCACCTCTTTCCCAACTGCCACAGCTTACATGTATAGGTGTGTGGGGTAGGGAGTGGTGGGTAAGTGGGTGAGATTGCAAAAAGGGCAAACTTTGACATTAGTTATTGGAAAAATAAATCCTTCTTTGTGTGTAAATTGATAAGTTTGGACTGTTGATCTTATTTGTTTTGTAGATACAGAAAAAAGGGTAGGAAAGTAATAAAATCTACATGTTAACATTGGTTATACCTAGGTTATGTGTGATTTTAACTATTGTATTTTTCTGGATTTTTGAAAATTTCTACTGTTATATAAAGTATATTTATCAAGGGAATTCAGTTATTGTTTCTTTTAAGGGTTTGTACATTTTTGTAAAGTCTATATCTTATGCCATTTTAAAAAAATTTCCAAAATACCTACTGAAACACTTTCTTTGAAAATTTGAGGGAAATTAGCATTCAAATATTTTGTATCAGTAAACCTTGTGTATATTAATACTTATCAATCACTAGGGTGATGTTATTGCAATATTTACTTTCTTTTTTTCCCTCCACTTTGAGATATATTTGACATATAGCATTGTGTAAGTTTACAGTGTACAACATGTTGATTTGATACACATATATTGCAAAATTATTATTACCTTAGCATTAACACCTGAATCACATCACCTAATTACCATTTTGAGTGTGTGTGTGTGTGTGTGGTGAGAACATTAAGATCTCCTCTCTGAGCAACTTTCATGAATATAGTATAGTATTATTAACTATATTTGGTATGCTGTACATCAGACCCCCAGAACTTTTACACCTTATAACTGGAAGTTTGTAGTTTTTGATCAATATCTTCCCTTTTCCTTTACCATCCAGCCTCTGGTAACCACTATTCTAGTCCCTTTGAGTTCAGCTTTTTTTTAAGATTCCATACACAAGTAATATCTTGTGGCATTTGTCTTTTTCTGACTTAATTCGCTTAGCATAATACCCTCAAGCTTCATCCATCTTGTCACAAAAGGTAGGATATCCTTCCTTATGGCTGAATAATATTCCATTGTATATATATAGTGATTCTTTATTCATTCTTTTCTTGATGGATATTTAAGTTGTTTTCATATTTTCACTGTTGTGAATAATGCTGCAAGGCACATGGGATTGCAGATATATTTTTGAGATTCTGTTTTCATTTCTTTGGATTTATACCCACAAGTAGGAATGCTGGATCATATGATAGTTCTATTTTAAATTTTTTCAGGAAACTCCAAATTGTTTTTCATAGTGGCTGCACCAATTTACATTCCTACAAACAGTGCAAAAAATTCCCTTTTCTTTCCATCCTTCTCAACACTTGTTATCTCTTGCCTTTTTGATGATAGCCATTCTAACAGGTGTAAGGTGATATCTCATTGTGGTTTTGATTTGCATTTTCTTGATGATTAATGATGTTGAGAATGATGTTTATACACCTGTTGGACACTTGTATGTATTCTTTGGGAAAATGTCTATTCAGTTCCTCTGTCCATTTTTAAATCAGATTTAGTTTTGCTGTTATGTGAGTTCTTTATATACATTGGATATTAACCCCTTATCAGATATATGATTTAAATATTTTCTCCTATTCTGTAGGTTTTATTTTCATTTTGTTGATGGTTTCCTTTGCTGTGCAAAAACTTTTAAATTTGATATGGTCTCACTTGTTTATTTTTGCTTTTGTTACATGTGCTATTGGTGTCAAATCCAAAAAAATCATTGCTGAGACTGATGTCATGCAGGTTACCCCCTATATTTTCCTCTAGGATTTTTATGGTTTCAGGTCTTACATTCAGTTCTTTAATCCACTTTGAGTTGATTTTTGTGTATGGCTTAAGATAGGGATCCAGTTTCATTCTTTTTCATGTAGCTGCCTAGTTTTTCCAACACCATTTAATGAAGAGACTATCCGTTTTCCACTGTATATTTGTGGCTCCTTAGTTATAAATTCATTGATCATATATGCATGAGTTTTTTCTGGGTTCTCTGTTCTGTTCCATTGATCTATGGTCTGTTTTTATGCCAATACCATACTGTTTTGATTACTATAACTTTATAATATAGTTTGAAGTCAGGAAGTGTAATGCCTCCAGCTTTGTTCTTTTTCAAGTTTGCTTTGGCTATTTGGGGTCTTTCATTCTATACAAATTTTAGAATTAAAAAAATTCTGTGAAAAATGCCATTGGAATTTTGATAGAGATTATTAAATCTGTAAATCGCTTTGGATAGGATGGACATTTTAACAATATTAATACTTCTAATCCATGAGCATGTAATATTTTTTTCATTGGTTTGTGTTTCCTTCAATTTCTTTCATTAATGTCTTATAGATTTCAGTATACAAAAGTTTCATGTTGCTTAAATTTATTCCTAGGTATTTAATTCTTTTTGATGCAATTATAAATGGCATTGTTTTCTTAATTTGTCTTTCTGATAGTTTGTTGTTAGTGTATAGAAATGCAACCGATTTTTGTATATTAATTTTTTATCCTGCAGCTTTTCTGAATTCATATGTTCGTTCTAACAGTTTTTTTGATGGAGTCTTTAGGGTTTTCTTTGTATAACATATGTCATCTGCAAATAGAGACAATTTTACTTCTTCCAATTTGGATGTGTTTTATTTCCTTTTTTTGCTTAATTGCTCTGGCTAGGACTACTAGAACAATATTAATAAAAGTAGTGAGAGTGGGCAGACTTTCCTTATTCATAATCTTAGAGGAAAAAAATTTCAGCTTTTCACTGTTGAGTATAATGTTAGCTGTGGGCTTCTCATATATGACCTTTATTGTGTTGAGGTACATTTCCTCTATACTCAGTTTGTTGAGAGTTTTTTTTTTTTTTTTTTTTATCATGAAAGGATGTTGAATTTTGTCAAATGCTTGTACTTTTATCTATTGAGATGATCATTGATTTTTATCCCTTATTTTGTTAATGTGGTGTATCACAGTTGTATCACATTGATTAATTTGCAGATGCTGAACATTCCTTACATCCCTGGAATAAATCCCACTTGATCATGGAGCGTGATCCTTTTAATGTACTGTTGAATTTGGTTTGCTAATATTTTTGGAGGATTTTTGCATCTATGTTCATCATGGATATTGGCCTGTAATATTCTTTTCTTGTAGGATTATTGTCTGGTTTTTGTATCAGGGTAATGCTGGCTTTGTAAAATGCATTTGGAAGTGTTCTCCTCTCTTCCATTTTTTGAAGGAACTTGAGAATGATTGGTATTAATTCTTTTTTTAAATGTTTAGTAGAATGCAACAGTGAAGTCATCTAGTCCCGAACTTTCCTTTGGGAGCTTTTTGAATCAATAATCAATCGCCTTATTAGTAATTGATCTGTTTAGAATTTCTATTTCTTCCTGATTCAGTCTTGGTAGGTTGTATAATTCTAGACATTTATTCATTTCTTCTAGGTTGTCCAATTTGTTGGTGTATAATTCTTCCTAGTTGTCTCTTATGACTATTTGTATTTGTGTAATATCACTTGTAATGTCTCCTTTTTCATTTATAATTTTATTTATTTGAGTCCTCTCTTTTTTTCGTGGTTAGTCTACCTAAAGGTTTCTATTTTGTTTATTTTTTTCTATCTCTGTTTCATTTATTTTCACTCTGATCTTTGTTATTTCTTCCTCCTGCCTAATTTGGGCTTAAATTGTTCTTCTCTTTCTGTTTCTTGAGGTGTAAAATTAGGTTGTTAATTGAGATCTTTGTTTTTTTCTTGATGTATGTGTTTATCACTATAAACTTACCTCTTAGAAATGCTTTTGCATCATCCCATGATATTGGTATGTTGTATGTCCATTTTCATTTATCTCAAGCTATTTTTTGATTTCTGTTTTGATTTCTTCTTTGGCCCGTTGATCTTTGTTCAGGAGCATGTTGTTTAGTCTTCACATATTCGTAAATTTTCCAGTTCTGTTCTTGTAATTGATTGCTAGTTTCTTACCATTGCTGTTGGAAAAGATACTTGATATGATGTCAGTCTTCTTAAATTTATTGGAACTTTTTTTGTGGCCTACCATATGATCTATCCTTGAGAATGTTTCATGTGCGCTTGAGAAGAATGTATATTCTGCTGCTGGATGAAATGCTCTGTAAATGTCAAGTCCATCTGGTCTAAAATGTAGCTTAAGTCCATTTTTTAAAACTGATTTTCTGTCTGGATGATCTATCCATTGCTGAAAGTGGGGTATTAGAGTCCCCTACTATTATTCTGTCACTGTCTACTTCTTCCTTCAGGTCTGTTAGTATTTGCTTTATATATTTAGGTGCTCCTATAACTATTTACAAATCTTTACCTCTTCTTGATGAATTGAGCCATTATCATTATATAATAACGTCTTTTTGTCTCTTATTGCAGTCTTTGGCTTAAAGTTTATTTTTTCTGATGTAAGTATAGCTAGCCCTGCTTTCTTTTGGCTTCCATTTGCATGGACTATCTTTTTTCATCCTTTTATTTTCAGTCTGTGTCCTTAAAGCTGAAATGAGTCTCTTGTAGGCACCATATAGGTAGGTCTTGTTTTTTAATCCATTTAGTCAGTTTATGTGGTTTTTTAAAAATCAATTTATTTATTTATTTTTGGCTGCATTGGGTCTTTGTTGCTGTGCGTGGGCTTTCTCTAGTTGCAGCGAGCGGGGGATACTCCTCATTGTGGTGCATGGGCTTCTTGCTGCAGTGGCTTCCCTTGTTGTGGAGCACGGGCTCTAGGCACATGGGCTTCAGTAGGTGTGGCACGCGGGCTCTAGAGTGCAGGCTCAGTAGTTGTGGCGCATGGGCTTAGTTGCTCTGTGACATGTGGGATCTTCCCAGACAAGGACTCGAACCCGTGTCCCCTGCATTGGCAGGCAGATTCTTAACCGCTGCACCACCAGGGAAGTCCCGAGTTTATGTGTTTTGACTGGAGAATTTAGTCCATTTGCATTTAAAGTAATTATTTTTAGATCTGGATTTGCTATTCCTATTTTGTTAATTTTTTTCCTGGTTGCTATATTCCTTTCTTGATCTCTCCCTTGGTGGTTTGATGACTTTCTTTAGTGATATGCCTAGATTTCTTTCCTTTTCTCTTTTGTGTATCTACTGTAGGTTTTTACTTAGTGGTAACAATAGGCCTTACATAAAACAGATAATTTTATAACAGTCTTTTTAAAGATAACAACAACTTTGAACATATACAAAAATTCTACATTTATACATTGCCTGGAACATTTTATGTTTTTGATGTCACAATTTACAACTATTACATTGTGTATTCCTTCACAAATTATTATAATTATAATTATTTTTACTACTTTTGTCAACTTTCATACTAGAGTTGTAAGTGACATACCTACCATTATAACAACATCAGAGGACTTTGAATTTAACCATATATTTACATTTACCAATCAGTTTATACTTTAATATGTTCCTGTTATGAATCTATATCTTTGTTTTAGGTTAAAGAACTCTTTCTAACTCTTTCTATTTCTTGTAAGACCAATCTAGTGATGATGAACTCTTTCAGCTTTACTTGTCTAGAAAAATCTTTCTCTCTCCTTCAATTCTGAAGGGTTGTTTTGCCAGGTATAGTATTCTTGGTTTTCTTTTTTTTTCTTTCAGTACTTTGAATGTATCATGCTACTCCATTCCGGTCTGCAAAGTTTCTGCTGAAAAATCTTGTGATAGTCTTTTGGGGGTTCCTTTGTATGTGACAAGTTGTTTTACTCTTTTTTTTTTTTTTTTAACATTTTTTCTTTATTAAATTATTAGTAGTAGTATTTTTTATTGAGTATAGTTGCTTTACAATATTGTGTTAGTTTATACTGTACAGCTAAGTGAATCAGCTATACATATACATATATCCCCTCTCTTTTGGATTTCCTTCTCATTTAGGTCACCACTGAGCACTGAGCAGAGTTCCCTGCACTATACAGTAGGTTCTCATTAGTTATCTATTTTATGCATAGTATAAATAGTGTATATATGTCAATCCCAATCTCTAAAAACAGAACTACCATATGACCCAGCAATCCCACTGCTGGGCATATACCCAGAGAAAACCATAATTCAAAAAGACACATGCACCTCAATGTTCATTGCAGCACTATTTGCAATAGCCGGGACATGGAAGCAACCTAAATGTCCATCAACAGAGGAATGGATAAAGAAGATGTGGTACATATATACAATGGAATATTACTCAGCCATAAAAAGGAACGAAATTGGGTCATTTGTAGACACATGGATGGACCTAGAGACTGTCGTACAGAGTGCAGTAAATCAGAAAGAGAAAAACAAATATTGTATATCAATGCATATATGTGGAATCTGAAAAAATTGGTATAGACGCTCTTATTTACAAAGCAGAAATAGAGACACAGACGTAGAGAACAAACATATGGATACCAAGGGGGAAAGGAGGGGTGGGATGAATTGGGAGATTATGATTGACAAGTTGTTTTTTTCTTGAACTTTGTCTTTGTCTTTTCTTTCCTTGTCTTTAACTTTTGATGATTTAATTATAATGTGCTTAGTGTGGGTCTATTTGAATTCATCTTATTTGGAAGTCTCTCAGCCTTCTGCATCTGTATGTTTGTTTCTTTCCCCAGATTAGGGAAGTTTTTAGCTGTTATTCCTTTGAATAAGCTTTCTGCCCTTCCTTCCCTCATCTCCTTCTGGGGCCCCTATACTGTGTATATTGGTCTGTGTGATGTTATCTCATTAATCCCTTAAGCTATCTTCATTCTTTTTTATTTTGCTTCTCCAATTGGATGAATTCCACTGTGTCATCTTCATTTCACTAATCCTTTCTTCTACCTGAACTAGTCTACCCCTGTATTGAATTTTTCAGTTCAGTTATTTCATTCTCCAACTGTGTGATTTCTCTTTGATACTTTTTAATATTTTCTCTCTCTTTATTGAAATTTTCACTTTATTCATGGATTGTTCTCCTGGCTTTGGTTAGCTTCTTTATGACTGCTATTTTTTGAACTCTCTATCATGTAAATCATGTATCTCTATTTCATTAAGATCTGTTTCTGGATTTTATCTTGTTATTTTTTTGTAACATATTCCTCTGTTTCTTAATTTTCCTTGATTCTCTGTGTTGATTTCTGTACATTAGATAAAACAACCACCTCTCCCAGTCTTGACAGAGTGGTCTCATGTACGATGAACCTTGTCAATCAGCCCAGCCTGAGCTCTTGCTTATCTCTCAAACTTTTCTGATTGTCCAAAGCATGTTCTTTGTCTTTGGGCCTCCCTGTAATTGACGGTGTGTCAGTGTCCCAAAAGGAGGATTGCATCAGCACCTAGATTCAGGTTGATTGAAAGCTGGACCTTCAGGCAGCTTCTCGGAAAGTATGTGGTTAGGCCCCATTCCAGGGATAAACTGGGAGATGGGAACTTTTGCCTGCTCCTTTTTCATTTGGCCCTGGTATATACAATCAGGGGTGGGTGGGGCTCCTATACCCACTAAGAACTGCTTCTTTGTTTGATACAGTCCTGTGGGACTTGGGAATGCAAGATCCATTGACTATGAGCGTCAGTGACCCAGAGGCTTATTTCTTGGGTGGCAGCTGCCAAAGCTGGGGCACCAGACATGTGTACAAGCTTCTTCCAGGGTGATATTAGTGGCTTAGTGTGAGCAAGAGGGAGAGGGCAGGGTATATGTCGATAGGTTTCCCTGGCCTCCAGGGAAAACCTGTCAGTCCTTACATGTGTGTTATTTAGAAGCTTGATCCTCAGGCAGCAGCTTTTAAAGTATTCAAATAGACCCTTTTCAGGGGAAGCCTGGGAGATGGGCATTTTTTTTTTTTTTTTTTTGCCTGCTCACTCTGTGCTGAGCTTTGTGAGCAGAACTGTTTCTTTGTTTGCTACAGTCCTATGGGAATTTCACAGGCCAGCCCCATTGGCTGTCAGAGCCAGGTGATCTAGGGGCTTGTCTCTTGTGTAGCAGCAGCTAAAACTAGAGTAAAGATGTGTGTACAACCTCCTTTCTGGGAGATATTAACAATTTGGAGCAAGCTAGAGAGACAAGGTGGGGAAGGCCTCCGATGCTTCCCTAGTCTCTGGGGAGAATGGCATTTAGCCCTTAGATGTGTGCTAAAAGAGAAGCCTGAGGCAGCAGCTTTTAATGTATGTAAATAGGTCTTTTTCAAGGAAAGACTGGAAGTTGGGCATTTCTTTGTCTGCTCCTGATAAACCCTGAGGGGATAGCCACTAGAGTCCTCTAGAACCTGTTAAAAACTCTTTCTTTGTTTGCTGTAGTCTTGTGGGTCTCGTGGGTACAAGCCCCACTGGCTTTCAGAGCTAGGGGTTTTGGGGGCCCACTCCTCAGGTGGGAGTCTTAAAAGTTGGGGTGCTAGATATGGAGTCCAAATCCTTTGCTCCTCATGGAGAAACTGGGAGTTGGGGATTCCCTCCCAATGGTATGGTGCTATACTGGGGATGGGGTTTATGGTGAGACTGTGTCTCAGCCTTTCCTACCAGTTTCAATGTGGGTTTTTTCTCATTCATCCAATATGTAGGAGTTGCTTAGCTAGTTTTTGAATTTCTTTAAGAGGGAATTGTTTCATGGTAGTTGTGTATTTTGTGTGTCTGTGGGAAGAGGAGAGTTCAGGAGCCTCCTATATCAACATCTTGGACCAGAAATAGCACTTCAATATTGTCTAACTAGGTATTTAATTACTTTGAGAAATAGTAGTAGTTCATCAAGAGTCTTAAGTAGGTTCTGTGTTCACAGTTCCCTCAATGGAAAGTTGAGGGAGTTAAAGTAATCCTTTCCAGCTTTTACATTCTAGGATTACAAGATGACAAAAGAACATCCCAATGATACCATCTGTACACTCACATTTTGTTACCAAACTCAGGTCTGGTGCTTGCTGCTCAAAAATCAATACTCGGGAGACAGGTGCTGGTAGGAACGGAGAGGTTGTTTTAATCAGAAGGCCAGCAATCTGGGGAGAAGGTGGACTCATGTCCTAGGACCAACTCTGAAGATTCTGTTTGGCCATGAAAGTTTTTAAAGGGAAAATGGGGAAGTAATCTCAGTTAATCATTGAGATAGAGGGTCAGATTCATCACCATCTCCCACTGGGTGCAGGCTTGTTGACTCCTTGTGATCTTTCTACAGATGCTATCTTGTTCACACAGTTTGTTCATGAGATTACTGAACGGGAAGCTGGAGAAAAGATCTCGTCATCTGTTAATTACTTATTCTTCACCTCTATTTCTTTGATCTAAGGAAAGAACCAACAGGTTAGGCAAGGCTTTTTGTGATCAAAAGATTTGAAAAATGTGCTTAGGTCAGAGGTTAGTTAAAATATAGCTTTGCTCAAGTGACAAGACAAAAGGGATCTCCTGCAAAGAGCTCTTTCCTGCAAAGAGCTCTTTCCTGCAAAAAGCTCTTTCCTGCAAAAAGCTGCTTACAAATCCCCACTGTCAGACATCATTCCATTTCTATGGAATTATGGGCAAAGGTCTGTCTTCTGTAACTTCTTCATGCTGACAAAGGGCTTTGTATTCTTAGAGTGGAAGAAGTAGACATGTGTCTGTAGAATCTCTTTGTTGACAGTTTTAGTTGCCTGTTTACATATATGGGCAGAGCAAGCTACAATTATTTTGATGCCCACCAAGATATAGATTATTATGAGCAATAGTGTTAATCCCATTCTCTTGAGGCCAGTTCTTGGAATTGTGCTAGCCATAGATTCAGTACTGCTCAAGATGGAGCAGTTTATGTCATGCTTACAGTCTGGTTAACGTGCAGTTAGCTTTTTCCTCTGGTGGCAGTTATAGTATCTGTAAAATAACTCAGGAATGTGCATCAGGCACTGAAAGAGTCTGTGACTCTGTTACTGAGTCCAAGCTCACTCTGCTCGCCTCACGACAGGCCAACAAATTGGCAGACGAGGTGTTGAGGCAAGGAATACGACTTTATTCGGAAAGCCGGCTGACCAAGAAGATGGCGGATTAGGGTCCCCCAAAAACGATCTTATTGGGGTCAGTTTTTTATAGAATCAGAGAAGGAAGTGAAGTAAAAAAGGCAGAATAGAGAGGGAGAGGCAGGGAAGAACTAAAGTAAAAAGGGCCATCAGTCTTGCAAAACATCTCCTGGAATGGCCATCCTCAGGGAGGGGATGTGTTAATTTCTTCTTGCAGCTACCCACAGGTGGGTAGGGTTCCCCGAGGCAGGCCATTATGTATGATTATAATAACAAAAGCAATGAAAAGCGAAGGTTAAAGTCAAAGAAACAGATGCAACATGGAGTCGAAATTGGCTCCTCTGTGTTAACAACTCTATTGTCCTAACCATTAACTGCTTGAGCCTGCTCATTTGTGACTCAGGGAGGCCTGGGAGATTTCAACTTTTCTACAAACAAGAGGCAGGGGACATAGAGGGGCTGGGGTGTGCGCAGGGTTTCAACTTTAGATTCAGAAGTGTCCAAATATTCTGCCATTTTCTTTGTGTGTGAACATAGCAACTAAATAAATACTTAAGAAATCTGGCTACTTTATTATGTGGTTGGAAATGAATAGAACTATAATATGTGTGTACATTTATTTTAAATTTTATCCTTCATATTAACTTAAGGATGAGAGTAATAATGGGAAAATTTAGGTGCTTTTCCTAAAGCTCTTTCTCCTACCTCAAAACACTGCAGAGCAATATAAGCTGGGAAGTTCTTGCCTCCCCATGTCCACTAGCTTCAAGCCACTATATGAGACAGAGGTAGACAAAGGCAGGATGGACTTGGAAAAGCCAGGAACCATTTCTCCCTTTCTTAGCTCATTCATTTCAGAAGTCCATTCCATTTAGTTTTCTTGTCCCTCCATTCACTTGCAAACCGCATACTTTATGTGTTCATATAAATACAAATTGATGGTGAATTTGCATATTTCCTACTCTGAACCTAAAAAGGTCTTACAACTTGTTTGACTTCAGATCAGCATGGTCAAGTCTTTATTATGGGCTGATCAACTCCTACTTAAAAGACAGAAGGTGCTCAAACAAGGTTAGCTGTTGTTGCCACTGTGATTGCTGTCAACATTGTTACTATCAGAAGAATCTTCACACCAGTCTTTCTGTTTTCAGCATATTCATGAATGACTAATGATTGTTGAAATCATCTGTCATCTTTACCACAGTTACTGTACTATCTTCCCTTTAAGCCTTCTGGGACCTCTATTTTCTTCTACGTTGAAACTACCACAACTAACCCGTCCATTGGGTTCCCACAATTCTACTCGGCTCTAAATTTCTCTTTTAAATAATACTCCCTCTGACTCTGTATTTGCCCACAAATTTTACTACTATTACTCTCTTTGTTAAATTAATATGGATAAAATTTAAAGTAAATGCTTGCTATATATACAGTATTAAAGTATAAAGGGTTTCTTTTTCTCTTTTTGCTAAGAAAAATTGCTTAAGGAAATTTTTTGGCTGGAAATAGTTTTGGAACTGGAAATAGCAAGTACTATCTTCATCCTAATTTAAAATTTGATTTCAACTCTGGCTCTGTCTGGAAACCTGAGTCATTTTGAGATTAAGAAGGAATAAAAGGAAGAATTTGAAATTGAAGACAAAGCAAAGAATTATGCCTGTTTGAAAAAGATAGTACTATTTAGTAAGAGCTTTTTCTTCAAAAGATATATTAGTAGATATCATATTCAGAAATGGAGCACATAAGGATCCTTAACATTGTAAATTGTTTCTCATTTTAAAATCCTTCCCCTACTAAAGCCAAGTTCAGGTACTTATTAATGCATCAAGACAGAATGGAAAAAATAGGGTTTAGAGTTAGACAGATTTGGATTTGAATTTTAGTAGTTTTGTGACTTTGGTTAAGTTCTTAAACATCTCTTAACCTCAATTTTCTCATCTGTAAAATGGGACTAATAAGGGCTACTTTCTAATGTTGTGAAGATTAAATAAACCTAATAATGCATGTGAAAGTTTAAACTTTAAACACAGTGACTGGAAGAGAATAGGCTTTTAATATATATTTTTGTTGTTTTTACGCTATAATTTTCTATCTTCTTTTTTTTTATGGTTTACATTTGAAATCAACGCTCAGTGGTGTTGCCATCAGGTCAGCTGGTACATGACAAAATCTAGGAATTCATGAGATGAGGGACCAGGAGAGGATGTAAGAGGCTGTGTATGTGTTGGGTGGAGAATATCCTTACTTTCAGCCAAAGAGATTTTCCTTAGGCTTGCTGGGTGATGAAAGACCTGAAATACCTTAGGCCTTATCTTTCCATAATATTCATAGCTAACTCTTCAGGGTTGTTTATTCTTTATTTAGCTAATGGAAGCTGCCTGCTACCTTCAGCTGGCACCATTTCATCAAGCAGCATTCCACAGTGTTGTCTGTGATTCAGCATTTTTTCCATTGGCATACCAGCCTGAGATTTCCTCTTTATAGTGGGACATCCATTCAGGGCTGGAGTCCTCAAACCAGATGGACGAGTATCTTGGCCTGAACAACTCCAGATGCTTTGGCAATTCTCACTTAGGAAATTGGGAAAGTTACATAAAATCATACAGAAAGAAAAAAAGAAACGAGAAATAAGTGAAACTTGTCTTGAAATTGAAACATGTTTTCAATGCAAGTTTAGAAGACTCAAATGTAAGAGAACCAGCAATTACCAGACAATGGATTCCTTAAGATCAGAGGTCCTGTCATACTCCTGATTTCTCCATTGCCAAGTAAAGTGCCTGAAACACTGTAAGACTGCACACACAATATATATATATATATTTATACATTGTACTATATATAGCATACATAATTTGCTGATAGCATAATATATAAATATATATTATCAATATATATATTCGTAAATTTATACAAATTGATTAGCTTAGGGGAGTGGGATATTATGAGGTTTTTTCACCTGGTAACATCTCTTTAGACGTATATATCAGCCTAGTCATTGCCTCCTTTATAAAACTTCCCCTTAACCCAAGTGAGGTCAGGTATTTGGTTCTTATCCTATTACACACTTCTCCCCATATTGCTTTGTATATTTGTCTCTTTCCCTAGCTACCTTTAAAAACCAAACCAAACCAAAAGTGATAAGAAATTTGAAGATATGGACTGGCCCTTTTCTATTAGTACTTAAGTCTCTACATACTTGGTACGTAGAAGGCAGTCAATAATATTTTCTAAATGAGCAAGGGGGATAACGTTCTTTTGCTATATTTTGGAATCATTTCATATAGAAAAACCAAAACCTTTCTTTACTCATGTAGGTTCTCAGTGCCAAAACCAACCAATCTAGCCATGAGCCAGAGTATCTAAATTGGATGGTGTAAGACCAGTACTAAAAATGGAAAACCAGAAGAGAAAGTGTCTCCCAGATTTCTGTATGAACACGTGTCACAGTTGGGTGTTGAATACAGTGAATGTGCTGATTGTTTTCCACTGGTGGAGCTCATGTGTGGTAGTTTGTCAAATGAGGAAAACAAGTTGAATCATAAAGGGAACAAAACCTCTCCCATCCCCATCTGCCAGGGCTACCCAAGGAAATCCAGGAGATTTGGGAGATGCTTAGTCTCAGGAATATTAAGAACCTCTTATTTAATGTGGTTGATAGGTGAAATATAGTTCTTTGGTGATCCATTTGATATTAGGCAAGATATGCTTTAATAGCAAATCCCTTTCATTATGTCTTCTAGGGTGATGTTTGATGGTTTTAATTAGGAAGTGTTATGCCATGTTGCATAATGGAAAATCTATTTTCAGTCCAGATTCCAAGCAGGAAGTAATCCTTCCCATCAAAATGTGTTTAAGGTGCTCCTTCCGGGAGATGCCAGGATACTGACACAATACTGGTTAGGCCAGAGAGGACAGCCCCCCACACCTCCCCAAGACAACATAGAAGCCACTCACAGAGAGAACTCAGGCTAGACAGGGACATACAACCCCACACAGCCTTTCTCAAAGGTTAGTGGTAAGGCAGGTACCTGGAACAGGAAGGCTTCCATGGAAATTTGTCAATAGACTTGTTGCTTAAAGACTGTACTTGATTCAGTAAAACATAGACAAACAATGAAGAATTTGGGAAGGGCTCCAAAAAAATAGACATGCAAAAACAGCACAGAACAAGAGAATTTAGGGTATAGAAGAGGGTTCCCAAGTCATGGAAGAAAAACATAATCTTAATTCAAACTGTTTCCTAGACCACCCTGGTTAGAGTTGTTACTAGTTCCTTAGAGAGAATGATCTGAAGATTGATATGTCTCCATATACCTTTTAGAATTTATTGTACATATAATATGTAAATATGTATATGTATGTAAATATATATCTATATGTGTACGTACATATCTATTTATGTATAGAGCTTACACAATTCTCTTTACAGAGTAGGCGTTTATTAATCTTAACAGAGACTGTTGTTGCCTTCATAAAATTCCAAGTTTAAAACCATATTTATGTGTTATGTCTGTCTATTTTCTCTTACCTATCTATCATCCATTTATGTATGTATCTTCAGGCCACCTGGGCCTTATTTGTTCCAACAACGAATACTCTGATATCTAGAGTAGGCAAAATCAGCTGTGTAGTGCTCCTGACTGAGTTCTGACACACTGACTATTTCTCACTGAATAGGCCACGCCATACACTATCACAAGCATAAAGTCATGGTAAATAGAATATAAGGGGAATGTGGCAAGGACTGCAGACCTGATTTTGGAGGAATCCAATGTCTATCTAAGGCTCTCTCACAGTACAGTGATTCAGTTATACATATATATACAAATATTTATGTTCTTCCTTTAACATTCTCTTCCATTATGGGTTATTACAAGATACTGAATATAGTTCCTTGTGCTTGGAATGTATTCTTCTTGAGATAAGCATGTCATCTTTTTAAAGATATGTTCAGAAGGTTAAAATAATTAATCAGGATATTCCAGAGGCTAATCTTAGTTAAGGGCAGAAGAAGGAACTGGATTTTATTTGGAACAGTTCCTTATTTAAATAAATATTTACTGAATTGAGCAAGCAGAGGCACTTCCATCTAAAATTTGGAGAGGAATCAGGAGAAGGAACAAATCAGAAACACAGAGGAAATAGTCTGACTTTTCAGTGGTCAGTTTTAAATTCTGTGCTGGTGCGAATGCATTTCAGACATGATACAAGGGAAGAGTTGTAGGTAGAATGCATCACTCTTCTGGAGTCATTTTGCTGTTCATCTCTGCATCACAGCATCTAGGAGAGAGCCACAAAACATTGTTGTATTAAAAAATTATTCCCGTGTGACTTAGTGACTCTTCTCTTCAGAGATACTTTATTCATCAAGGTAAAATACAGCCAAATTAAATCTGACAACTCAGTGAGAAATATTGTTACAATTAGTGTGGTACTAAAAAAACAAACAAACATGATTGGGTTAAAAGACAGTATCCCTGGGCTCAGGTCCCCACTCCACTGTTACCCAGCCATTAGTGGTGTGATACACCTCTCAACTTCTATTATCCTTAGCGTCCTCTTTCAGAAATGAGGATGTTCAATCTCTAGGCTTTTTCCCTAATTTAAAACATCTTTGATTCTCTCTTAGATTAGAAAGTTTTTCTTCAAAATACTTTCATTTTACCTCCTTTTATTTAAATGAACTTCAGTTGAGTTACACCCTGTGGCAAATATTAAAAAAATCATTCTTTTCTAGAATTTCATAATTGATTCAGTCTTAACATCTCTCAGAAGGGTGGAGAAGAGAGAAACACTTCTTATGAGCCAAACCTTCACATCTATTTCATTCTCGAAAAAGCCTTATGAAGTGGAAATTTTCTCCATTTACAAGGAAGGAAACAAAGAAGTCAAGTAACATGCTGCAGGCCACTGAGCAGATAAGGGCTGGGCAACACCAGGCCCCCCTCTCAGGTCTGTCTGATTTAAAAGTCCATGTTCTTTCTAGAACATGATTCTGGCACTGTGTAAAAAAAAAAAGGCATTCCATTTAACAGATGGAAAGACTGAGGTACAGAGAACCAGGGAACTTCCTCAATTTTGTAGTAAATTGGTATTTTTGGTGCCAGGAAGAAAGCTCAAAGTTTTTGGAATAGAGTGTAAGCTCAGACTGGAGGACAGGGTGCAAGAATATATCCTTTTGTATAACTTTATTTCTATTTGATGCCAGCATTGAATTTTCAGAGTTTTTAAATGGTGAGACATAAAAGAATTAAGCTTGTTGTACTGACATATTTTAAAAATTAAATTCTAGTAATACACTTGGTGTTTTCTAGAGACCATCTCAGAACGAACACATTTTTTTTCTTTTCACACACACTGTATTTTATTTTTACAAGAGATAAATAAACTGACACCAAGCATTGTAAATGGATGACCACAACAAAAGCAACAATGATTGCAATTACCAAACACAAAACACACTCAGAATGAACACATTTTATACACTAGAAATTGATGAAACTATTTTTTCCAAACCATGCATCCCAGTCTCCCTAGCTCCCTGATCTACTGCCTCACACATGTATGATATTTGAAGTATGATAGGGCTTAATCTTGAACTTTATTTTTTCTTACAAAAAGTGATTTTCTTATCTGGAATAATTTGTAATACTGCACAGTTCCATAGTTCCTCTTGCTTCAGGAAATAATTTTTTTCCCCCCTCTTAACTTCTCTTGTTTTGTTTTGTATTTCATCCTCTGTGTTTGTGTTGGCTTTTAGCCCTCTCTTCCTTTCAGTGCATTTGGCCTGGTGCCAAATGAGAATCAGCACTTAGCCTAGGAGTATCATTTTCCAACACACAGAATCAGAAGGAAAACCCCGCCTCTTACACCCACTACTAATTACCATAATACTACAAAACTGACTCCTTGCACCATGTGCTCATCACTTGTGAATGTTTGCTTTCCACAGCTCTCATTCCTGCAAAGAATGAGTTTGAGCCACCTGGAGAATATGCCTTTAGGCCATTCAAGTCCTCAAGGAGCACAGAGACCATCCTGGAAGAAATGGCTACTCTACTCAACAACAGTTATTTTGCTATTACTTTGCTCCTTCAGTACACTAATCTTTACTTGTCTTCCACTCAAGGTAAGGAGACAACAGTACCTAAGGTTGCTATTTATTATACTCCTTTTTTCTTTTATAAGTCTAGTTATTATCATTGTCACTCAGTATTGTTAGAGCTAGTTGGAAGAGTCATGTGGGTACAGATAATGTAAATATAATTCCAATTTTGTCACAGCAATATGGCTTTTGAGGCTTATCTAAGTGTTTAAGATGAAAGGTAGTAGAAAATACTAAATGTTAGCTGCAGAACTAAGTTAGATGGAATCAATTAAATCAGTCAATTGACAGATGCCTGTGGAGTGTTTTCTCCCTTTCTGGAACTCTGCTCTTGGTGGAATAAGAAGACGTAAAACACAATGCTTGCCCTCAAGGAATGGGGTGCAAGCTACACTCTTGCTGTGGAAAACGACATAAAAAGATAATAAAAGACAATAAGGTAAGTTACAGATGGTTAGCGTATCTTTGAGGAGGGAAATGGCACTGAACTAGGAGTAAGAAGATATGGATTCTATGTCTCTCAATAACTAGCTGTATGCATCTGAAAGGCGTCTAATCTTTCTGGTCCTCAGTTTCTTCATCTGAAAAATGGTGGTAGGCAAATGGATTTGTTCATTATAATGTCCCTTCTAGCTATAAAATACAGTGATTAATAATTTAGCTAAGGACAGTATAGAACATAAATGCTTTAGGAGGTCAAGAGGGGGTCACTGACTTTGGGCTAGGTTGATCAGGGAAGGCTTCATGGAGGAAGGAGGAAATACTTTCTTATTTGGGAAGGCCCTGATGCTTATCAGGAATTTCCCACTGAGCTCCAATCCAAGTTGTGGGTCTAGTGAAGGGAAGGGAGGTACATGAGATTCTTAGTAGAAATGTGACTGCTGACTACATAGCACTGACCAAAAAGAAAGTAAGAAATGCTTTATTTAATTTAGGATTTAGCCAATTCCTGGGTACATCTAAAGATTCTGAGCCTTGCAAAGAATAAGGTAGTACATGCCCATCTCAGAAAGGGCTGTGATATGAAATCAGTGACTGTAGAAACATTTTTCTAAGGGGGATTGGTCAGTTAAAATTTCAAAGATATGGTTTTACTACTTCAGATATTTGAAAGCAATTGAGAAAAGATACAGGAGGAAGCAGTACATTGTAGTTGCTGATGTTAACTTAGGGTAAGTATAGCTTTGGCCAAGTTTTTACACAGTAGCCCATTAATTTGTACACAAGTGAGTACAACAGAGGAATCTGTAATCACATCCCCACTGTCTCAGGAATGTATCAAGCAGAACTCTGAACTTTCTGGAACAGTGAAGCTTTGAGCAGAAAAAAAAAAGAATTGTCAGGAATTCTGAGTGTTTAGACTTCTGAAGAAGGGGAAGGGTGAGAATAGCAGCAACTTCAATCTGGAAGTGCCTTTTCCTTCTCCAAACCTCACGTCCTATTAGCCAGAAGACTGTGAAGAACACAGGATATGTTCTAGGTGTCATCATTTCCTGTGTGTGACTGGTGAACCAGTGCCTGGGAGAGAAGGAAAGTGCCTTTCTCAAAGGCACACAACTGCTCTTGCAAAGGGAAGGAGGTGGGCTCATACTAGGATACCTCTTGCCAGAACTGAATTTGATCACTCCCCTGTGTTTGAGCTCTGATTCCAGATTCTCTCTCCTAGACAATATGCAGCTTCTCAATGAAAGGTTCCGCCTCTAAAGAAATAGCCCAGAGTTTGTACCAAATTTGGGGAAGTTTGAAAGGTTTTCAGGATATTGTCCTGACAGGATGCCAGGGAGGCTTAGTTCCCATGGGAAAAGCCAATGCCTGGCCGACAGTGGAATGATATTAGCTCCTGTATTCCACTTTCCACTTGCCTGCACTTCTTTTTCCCTATTGGCCACAGATTAGTATTTTTGGAAAAGAGGACTGAATGGCTGGTGGGTGATGAGTCATTATGAGGTGGCCACTTCCACCTCCTCATAATGCTCCACGACGTTGGAGTTTACATTATTTTAGTCTCCACTCTGGTTTTTATATACAAAAACCCCACTTTCCAGCCTCTCTAGGCACTAATTCAAAAAGTGTTAGACAGGAAGGTTGGCTCCTTCGAAATCAACAGAAATTTCTTTGGGAGAATTCTTTTTTTCTTTTTTCCCCCTCTTCATTCAGAAGACATTTCACTGAAAGAATCGGTTATGAGCCCAAGGAGTTGGTCCGTCCCTAGATGAAAATAACCTCACAGAAATTGTCTCTAAGAAACCAAATGTCAGGAGAGTCCCCTGCTTCAATGAAATGAAGGATACTTTCAAAAGGGAAAGTTGTGCTTGTACTTAAAAGCAGAGTAGATTCTATTTCCAAATGATGATCTGATTAGACTTGGTTTGGAGAAATAATTATTAAGTTTATTTATTAACCCAAGTATGTAAATCTGGGCTTAAATCACAATGGGGTTACAAGAGCAACTGATCCTTCTAAGCAAAAAATAAATTAACTAAACTGAAAGTCCCATATGCTTCTTTATAAGTGGATACCCACTCCTTCCAAACATCACCAAAATTAGAAATACAAACTGCTCCACAGAGTGGTAGGGGTGAGACTTTTGAGTCAGGCTCTGTTTGTGTCTTAGCCTGGCCTCTCATCAGCTGCATGACCTTGGGCTAGTTACATAATCCTTCTCCTTCTTGTTTCCTCATCTGAAAATGTGTGTGTTGGTTATTTCACAGAGTTGTGGTAAGAATTAATGAGATAGATAGTACAGTGCCTGACCCATAGTAGGCTCTCAGTGGATGGTAGTGATTCATATTTACACCATTATTATTAATGACTTTACAATGAAGATAAAGTTAAAAAAGACTTTTAACAAAATGGGTATTCCTTGCTTATCTATTCCACTTCCTCAGCCAAAGACTATGCCTCACTACCAAACAGAGGATTTTTGTGATTAGACAGATTTTCATTTGTGGCAATAATGACAGAATAGCACAGTGGTGGTTTCTATAGTTCCAAATAGACATTAAAGCAGCCTACAGGATTTCCGCAGTATCCAGGATTTCTGTCTCTGGCAATTAATTTGTCTGTGGCATTAGGTTTCTCCTCACACTCTTTATACATGAGAGTAGACAACATAGATGTTACCTGTGGCACATATTTTGGAACTCTTTTATATTTAGATTGATATCCAATCCCTTCATGTGTTTAATCATGTCTTTCTAGAAAGATGATAAACTTTTTAAGAGGCAAGGACCATAGATGACATTAGTTTCTCTTGCTTACAATGCTAGTATACTGTTGGGAATGTAGGTGCTTAAAGTTTTAATTCTTCATTATAATCAGCATCATTATCAAAACACTAATACTTAATAAGCAGGACAAGACAGAATATCTGGGCAAAATCCTTTATAAGAATTATCTCATTTAAACCCATAAACAACCTCAATGGGCTAGGTGCTGCTATTTCCCCCATTTTATAAGTGAGAAAATTGAAGTTGAGTCCCTATCACATGCCTATTATGGGTTAAACTAAATTGAATTTTAACATCTCTTCTAAGAAATCCCAAAGTAAGGATGAAATAATTGCAAGAGCAAAAGCAATTGTAGGAATCCAGTGATTTATCTCCTAGAACAGTGACTTCCCAGCCTTTTTGATTGCATCTCTCTATCAACAAAATGTTCTTGAGTACAATCCCAATATATATGCTAATTTATTGTAAGTTTTATACAAGTTCTAATACTCTGTAAATTAAAAAGATATACAATAGAAATTTATAAGGATGAACCAAATAATATGCTTAATGTTGTTTATTCACAGTGCAAAACCATTTTGCTTTTACCAAAATGTTATATTTTTATAATATGCAAATATATAATATAAAGATTTCTAAAATAATTGAAATAATATTTTAGTAAAGTAATTTGATAAATGTGTTTCTTTTATTTTCTTAATCTTAGTTTAACATTTTTAATATAATAATTTGGAAGTTATAGTCTAGGTTAATTTACCTTACCTTGATTCATGGTTTTGACCGTCATAACTGAAAAATTACCTCATGAAGAAATATAGATCAAAATGGAAGAATGCATTTTTGAGTGTGCTTACCATGTTATGACACTAAATTTTAAATCCATCATTCAATAGTGCAAAGTTCTTTTTTTTTTTTAATTAAAATAATATTGTCCCAAGTTGGGGGCAGGGTGGTGGGATGAATTGGGAGATTAGGATTGACATATATGCACGAATGTGTATAAAATAGATAACTAATAAGAACCTGCTGTATAAAAAAAATAAAATTAAAACAAAATATTGTCCCATCACTCCATTCATGATTTTTCTTCCTTCCTTAGACAACTTAAATTCCACGGTCTATAATTAAAATCCTTACCAAGGTGGTCTTTCCTTCGTAGGCTCCTTTGCAGGTTCTTTCTTATTTCCTGATCTCTAAACATTGCAGTGCCCCAGTACTCCTGTCTGTCTGTACCCACTGACTTGATGCTCTTATACAGTCTCATATCTTTAAGCACCACATAGAAGCTGAAGACTCTTAAATTTATATTATCAGAACTCCTTAAATCCCATCCTTACAGATCTAACTACCTTCTTGACACTCCTACCTGGATATCTAATAAGCATCACAAACTTGACATGTCTAAAAATGAACTCATGACTCTTTCCCCCCCCAATTTACTCCTCTTAAATCTTGCTCATTTCAGTGATTAACAGTTTTATCTTTCTAGTTACTCATGCCCCGAATCTTGGTGTCATCTTTGTCTCTTCTCATTTTCTTATCCGTATCCATGTCAGGAACTCCTGTTTGTTTGCTCAATTTCCAATCACTCATCACCATCTCCACGGCTAGCACCTTGGTCAGAGGCACCATGCTTTCTTGCATAGATGATTACACTGATCTCTTAGCTTGTCTCACTGCTTTTGCTCTTGTCACCCTTTAATTTATTCCTAGCACAGCAGCCAGAGAAATCCTATAAAAGAAAAACTGATATCATGTTTAAGCTTGAAAAGTCTCTTAAGCACTTTGCCACAAGGAAACAAATGAACTTTACATGGTACAAAATGTGTGGGTATACCTTACCTTACTACTAAGTATCTTAAAGCCTTTAGTATTTAAATATCTGTATTTATAAAATCAACCACACTGGTGGCTTCCTGTAGCATGTAAACTGTGGTATGTTGCAACAGTTTGAAACTGAGATCTCCTCAGGGTATTTCAGTCACTGTACATTATGATGCATGATTGTCTGAATATTAAATAGTGGTGACATTATCAATCTGAAATGTAAATATTTCTATAGCTTAATTTGTTATTTAAAACATAAATAGAAATTCTATTATTTTCTTCTCACATGCCAGTGGACCATCTTGTGAAGTCACTGGGATGCAGAGACTATTATTTATAGAAAATTTCTATAGCCCAAGAGGAGGAGAGTCCAAGATCAAATAGTTGTACTGTGGGTAGAGATTAGGTGGATAAAAGGAGTTCTTAACTTTTTCCTAGAAGACCCAAAAGGTAGCTGGGTAATGAAAGGAAAAGGAAGACGCCAGCCATCTGTAAAGGAAAGCTGAGAGATCCAAAACAAGGGGGAGGGAGGGATTTTTTTATATGGCTAGGGAAAAGAAGTCGGCTTCAGGAATCAGAGGCTCTAAATAAATCAATCAAGAAAGTTGTGACACTGTCATCATCCTGACCAATTCTTCTTCTTCCCCTACAGACTGTCAATGGGCCCTGTATAGCGAAGTTTGGTGAGTAACATGTCTCATATACCTCCTTTTTTACTTTTCTTAGTATTTGATGCAAAAGGCAAGCTCCAGAGTTAAGAAAGCATGCATTCTATTTTAGTCATCCTTCAGCTACTATTTGCAACTGCTTATCTTGTGCCAAGCAGTTGTCTAGGAGCTGAGGCTTCAGAGGTGAACCAGATGGACAAGCCCATGCCCTGATGAAGACTACATTCAAGGTCACATCTCTGGGCAGGAATGCATAGCACTCCCATAGGCCTGGGAATCTGAGATCCAGGAATCTACTTTTAATTCTGTGTTTTAATAAGCACAAGTTTCAGATTTCTACAACCTTTCCCTGGGACAAACTCAAAGTCATTCTCACATTTTACATACTGCTAGCGTCCAGTAGAGTGAGTATAGGGTGCGATTTTTGTTTCTAAGTATAGAGATAAGAAATGAGAGTTAGGGGAATGGTCACATCTCTGCTCGTTTCTCTTCTCCTCTTAGCTCCTGAGTCACTTTCCTTTATAGTGACCTGGTACTTGCTTAGAAAACACACTAAAGTTTACAGTCGTCCTGAGCCTTAGGGCATTTTTTAGAATACATACAAAATTGAAATGAATACATTTTGGGTTGTTTACTGGTTTAAGGTCAAACACCCATTTTCAGCTGACAGCAGAATATTTCTAGAGTTAACTTCGACTCCTGTTTTCCTATACAGTGCAAACAGCCAGGCTTCCTTGCTTTGTGGAAATTAGGGAGTCTCTTTTTACTTGTCTCTGCCTTTGTGATTTGTTTTTGTTTTTCTAGTGAATGGAGTGAAACTCCTCATGATATGTTGAAATTTTCTTTTGATGTGGTAAAAGTTGAGAACCTCAAGTGATGCTAAGATAGTCTTTAAGTGTCCCCCATCACAGAATTAAATATGAGAACCAGTGAAACTTCTTCCTGGTGACTTGCCTATGGTCAATTACATGGTCAAGCAGGAAGAAATTTACTGGGCTCTGGGCTCATTGGAGATACAGGGAGACTTTGCTTCTTGCTTTAATGATCTTTCCTTCATTCTCCTTCAGAATCTACCCTCAGAGCCTTATATCATCTGACATTTATATACAAATAAGAATTTGTCAATATGTTATCTCTTCCAGGGTACTTTTTTTAAAATCAAGGTTTCTAATTATGTGACAAAGGCTTTGACTCCATAACAAAAATTATGGAGAATTAGAGAACAGGCCAGATAAGTGTTTTGGGAGGTAAAAGCACATCCTGGGATTCTGAAATCACACCTCTGTGTAAAACAATTAACATTAGGAAAATATGTAAATTCCATATATTCCTATGAAAATAAACAAGTCTTGACCCTTTCCCCATCCCCTTTGACAGCAATAAACTAGGGATACTTATATTTAAACAGTCAAATAATTTCCATTTATAAACTCATTAATTTACCAGTAGCTATTTTGGGAGGGTTTGGATAAAGATAGTCCAAGTGTATCTTGAATGATATATACCCATAAAGTGCCATAATTTAGACACAGTGCACCTAATTCAGGAACACGGTTGTATGATTCAATCAAGATATATTTATTGAGCACATACTGGGTACCAGGAATTCTTTTTGGTGCTGAAGATACAGCAATGGACAAAATAGAGAAGTACTTGTTCTCAAAGACATTATATTCAAATGGGTATAAGATAGACAATAAACAAACAAATGAACAATTTATAATAGGCTAGATGGTGACACCTTCTATGAAGAAAACAAAAACAAGGTAAAGGGAGAGAGTGACAGGAGAGCACTATATTTTATACAGATTGATGAGAAGATCTCATTGATAAAGTGATACATAGTAAATAGTATTTACACAGAGAAAGACAAATATGCATCCTGCACTGCCAACTTTGGTCATCACCATCCTGGCGGGTGATTCCTCTCTTCCTTCCTCCTTTCTCCCCTTTCACAAATATCGATTGACAAGAGATGAAGTGCCATCCTAAAACTTAACCCGTGTCCCTATTCCAAATGTATTTCCTTAGAACTCCCCAAGCAAGAGATACACTCAGGAGCTGCAATTTCTCTAAAACAAGGGGTAGGTAGATACTTAAAATATTAAAATTGTGGTTGGAGAGAACTAGTATAGACCGGGTAAAGAAACATCCTGTAAGTAGGAAAGAACTATAATCAGGAAGAAGATGAAATAATTAAATAACTATGCTTTCCTTTTTTTTTTTTTCTTTCTCTCCCCCGCCTTTCTTGTAAATGTCTTATAGGACCATTACCTTCAAAATGGCAAATGCCCTCTCCTGAGCCTTCTTGTGTGAATAAGACAGCTGATTGGAGGCTGAAAATACTTCAGAATGGTTTGTATTTAATTTACGGCCAAGTGGCTCCCAATACAGCCTACAAGGGGCGAGCTCCTTTTGAGGTGCTGCTACGTAAGAATGAAGACCCCATACAAGCACTAACGAACAACTCTACAATCCAGAACGTAGGAGGGGCTTATGAATTCCATGCTGGAGATGTAATAGACTTGATATTCAACGCTGAACATCAGGTTCTAAAAAATAACACATACTGGGGGATCTTTTTGCTAGCAAATCCCCAGTTCATCTCCTAGAGACTCGATTTTGTCTCCTCCGTCCTCTTCAGCACATGCAGAGATACCAGTGGGTAGGACAGAGGAGGAAGATTTTCAGTGCCTACAGTTCATCTGGGCATACAGATCAACACAAACAGAACTCCTCTGCATGTGGATTTTCATTTCTCATGCCTGTCTGAATAAGACTCAGAGGGAGGACCAAAGACATTTGGTTACCCTTGACGTTAGGTCAGCAAAGGCACTTTACTAGTTCATGATAAAATGAATACGGGTGGCTAGAGGACAGAATCTTCTCAAAGTGTCTTTGTCTAATCCTTGAATCCCTGGGTGGAAAAAAGAAGTCTTATTCCCATGGGAGCCTTATCTGGTATGAAAAAAGATCCAGGGCAGTAGCCTGGCCTTGTTCTCATACTCTTGGACCGTGGATTGCTTGATTTCATTCTTCCCATATTCCCATCTTCTGAGACTCTCCTAATAAAAAGTAGTCAGACTTGGAGGGTGGCCACAGATATGCCAGCAATACACCACTTTAGATTTGATGGCATTAGAGGATAGAGAACACTCTTGAGAACTATTGGGACAGAGGCACAGGTGGCTTTGGAATGGAACGCACTTTATTCGGGAACTTTCCTTGATTTTATCATACTCAGGATGCAGGGTGCTTTATAAAACCAGCTGGTCAAAAGGGTCATTCTGAACCTTCACATACGGCTTCAAGAGAACTTGTGTATGTGTCTAAACATTGTCAATAGTAAAGAAAGAGTAATCATTACTAATCATAAGCTTTACCCCCAAAATTGATATTACCAGTACTGTATTTTATCATGTAACGATTTCATATTTTTAGCTAGCACTGCACAGTTTGCAAAGTGCTTTCATATATCACTTGACAATTCTATGAAGTTAATGGAGCAGGTATTTTTGGCACAGTTTTAACAATGAGAATACGGAGGCAGATGGAACATAGGTAACTTGTTTCAACCCACAGAACTAGTGATTAACAAGGGGCCCTGGGCTTCCCACTGTATCACACTGTTTTAGCTTTAAGGTTGGTATTTCTGCTATCATATTAGAAGTCTATAAAGTTTAGCAGATTTGATTTTTCAGGCGGTATATTCCCTTTTAGCCCAAGGTAGATAGATAGACAGAGGGAAGCTACACCAATTCTTTCCTTTCTCAGCAAACTTCTTTTCCTTTCCTTGCCTGGAGCAGGGAGCACAGGGTGTTGTTCGGGACTGACTTCAACCAAATCCCCTTCCTCACTTTGAAGAGCCTGTCTTGGTCAAATGTGTTAACTTCCAAAAAGAATGAATAGCACTCAATTCAATGACAGTCTGCTAAAGTTTTGGACTCTGCGAAATTAACTAGCTGCTTATGGGTTCTTGTTGAAAGGTATGTAATGTGATTACATGATAACCCAATTTAAAATATTTATGGATATTTGTAAAAGGCTACATTGTTAATTAATAGTATCACCATATAAAGCTAATTTAAAAATATTTGTATTGTGTGCAAGAAAAACTGCATGGGAGCAGACTAAGCCTGAGGCCACGGTGCTTCTTAGTAATTTTTTTTTAAAAGACATCTGCTGAGTAGCTTAGGGCAAAAGGCTTGGATGCCTGGTTCCTCTTGCATTTGTATATTTTCTCAGGAAATTAAAGTTATATGACATATATTTATGGAAACTTGGTGATATTGATTGTTGTTGAGTTATAAGCAGCAGTGTGCTGGAGTGGGCCAGTACAAGTTCATAAGAAGTGATTGTTAAATTTTCACAGATTGCACAATCTGGTTGTTAAATACAATCATCCTTGAAATTGGCCGTGGTGGGACTATTTATACCATGGGAACTGGCAAATGCTACAAATCAGGGCTTTTGTTTGTTTTTGGAAAACCCATTCACCAGCACACCACTGCTTGTAAAACTCTCCTTCTTAATAACTCCTCTTGGCTTCTGCGTCATTCCTGGGACAATCGATCAATCAAGGCAGACAAGGGAGAAAGTGAAATTGTCATACTCCTAGCAAAAGCCCCACATATCAGTGATTTCTCAGGGCAAGCAGAGGTCTCTGCAGTTGCAACCAGAAAGACAGCTACCAACAGATGACCTTTAAATTTCCCTAGTGTTGTAATTTCAGGTTTTGCTTTCAATGTATACTCTTTCCTTGTTTCTTCAAACAGTTGTTTACATTTTAAACCTATAATAAAGTATATGTTGGTAAGTCATCCGTAGCTGATTTATCTGTGGGTTATCAGACTAGAGTTTTTGATCTAGAGAATATGAGAGTGCATCAAAGAAATTCTGGCCCATATGAAACACTGCTTTTTAAATTTATTTTTAGAAGTTTTAAAATTGAGGTATAGTTGATTTACAATGTTATATTAGTTTTAGGTATAAAACACAGTGATTCAAAATTTTTATACATTATACTCCATTTAAAGTTATTATAAAATATTGGTTATATTCCCTGCACTGTACAATATATCCTTGTAGCTTATTTTATACATAGTAGTTTGTACCTTGTAGCTTATTTATTTTATACATAGTAGTTTGTACCTTGTAGCTTATTTATTTTATACATAGTAGTTTGTACCTCTTAATCCCCTACCCCTGTCTTGCTCCTCCCCCTTTCCCTCTCCCCACTGGTAACCAATAGTTTGTTCTCTGTATCTGTGAGTCTGTTTCTGTTTTGTTATATCTGTTTGTTTTAGATTTTATTTTTTAGATTTTACATGTGAGTGACAACATACAGTATTTGTCTTTCTCTGACTTATTTCACTAAGCATAATGGTCTATCTACATTGTTTCAAATGGCATTATTTCATCCTTTTTTATGTCAGTAATATTCCATTGTATATCTAAATTACATCTTTATCCACTTATCTGTTGATGGACACTTGAGTCGCTTCCATATCCTTCCATTAAAAAAAACACCCTGTTCTCAGGAACATTGTTAAAGTAATTATGGAAAAGAAAAGAACCTTGTAAATTAACTAACTTGCAATAGGGTAAACAGTCAGTCAATAAACTACCTTGTCTTGCATTTCTAGAACAGGACAAAATCCTATTTGGTTTAAGCCTTGCTGGGCAGATGCACCAAGAAGCAACTATCTATCTTTACACTACTAAGACAAAACAATTTGTTCAGTGATCAATAGCGGAGTTTTTCAAACTGAGGCCTATGGACTCTATATCAGATTCACCCAGTATGCTTGGGGAAAAAAAAAAAGATCCCCAGGCCCCATTCATATTCCAATGAATAAATGTTTCTAGGAGTGAGGCCTAGGAATCAAATTTTTAATGAGCTCTGACCCATAGGTGATTCTTATGTATACTACAGTTTAAGAACCACTGCTTCATGGCATGCAACTTTGAATCTCAGCTGAATATTTTTCCAAGTATTTAAAGACAATCAATCAAAGCTTCTAAACAAATAAAAAAAATTTAAAAAGCAGAACAAAAAACCAAAGTTAGTGTTGTCCATGAGACTTACCATAATCCATCTCTCATCACAAAAGCAAATGGCCTTCTATCCTCTATTTGAGTCTGAAAAAAGGTCATGCTCCTCACTTTTCATAACCTAGTGACAACTTTGCCACTTGAATGCTGGCAATCTATGGCATATGAGCCTTGCCACAATCAATATTACGTTATTTACCTGTATGCTGTCAACTCTCAAATTTTTATCTCTAGCCCAAGTTGTTCTCCTTTATTTCAGACTTGTAAATTCACTTGTCTAGTCAATAATTTCACATTGGAGGTACAATGGACATCTTAAATTCAACTTTCCCAAAGTGAATCTTTTAATGTTTCCTCAAACCAGCTTTTCTTGAAGCCCTCCTCATTTCAATCATACTGCATGAGCCAAAAACCTTTGAGTCATGGAGTCATTCTTGACTTCTGTTTTTCACCCATTTAAGGAAATCATATTGTCTTTACCTTCAAAGAGAATCTGACCTCTTTTCTGCTATGGCTCTTGTTTGTGGACCAAGATTATTTCAATAGCTTCATAACTAGTTACTCTGCTTCTACTTTTGAAGTCAGACACACTTTTTCAAAATCCCAGTTTTGCTGTTTATCACTTATTTGGGTCTTGGACAAATTACTTGCCCTCTCTGAGACTCAGTTTCTTGTTTGTTTTGTTTATCCAATGTCTGATGCATAGTTGGAGCTTAATATTTGTTGAATCCAGGAATAAAATTAAAATAAGTTTAAAATACCAATTAATATATGAAAGGTTTCTGATACATAGTGATACTAAAATGGTGGCTGCCATTGATTTCATTTTTATTAAAGAGTTGGATTTATTCCTAAGTTTTTAAACTGCCACTTCTCAAGTTGACCTGTTAATTTAACATCTATCTTATTCTCTTTCCTCCCCAAGAAAAGGTAAGCCCCAAGATAAAAGCATTTTATTTATTCAATGCTGTATCACCAGCACCTAAAATAGTGCTTGGAACATTGAAAGAACTCAACAAATATTGAAATGAATGAACAAAAAAGATGGGATGCTGGTTCTTGGTTAGAATGACCAGCAAGACATGAGATACATATGTTGCAAACAACCTCTCAAAATAGCCTAATGTCCATTCCTCTAGGTTTTTAAAAACTCTAAGTAAAACAATGCCTGGAAAATTCTAAGTATTTATGTATATAACAAGTGCTCCATAAAACTGGCTACCACAGTAAGAAAGAGAAGCAAAATGACATGTGACTGGTCATCTCTGCTTGGTCCACAATGTGCAAAGAACCTGGTTTATGTGGCTTGTGTAGCTCCCATGCCCCGAGGGATGCTTGGTGCCCAGATGGCAGTCATGGGTGATTACCTCCATGATTACCATGCTAACTGGAGAGCAAGGGCTGTGACTGCTGTGCCCCCAGCTCTATTGCTAGCCTAGCACATAATCAACCAACACAGATTGCTTGTTGAGTAAGTGCTTGCCGATGTGTCTTGTTATTAAGCAATTAGAGGGTCTGATGCCACCATACCTCCTCAGGTGTGTCCCCTTAGCTTCCTAAGAATCTAGGGGTAGGGGATTAAGAGGTACAAACTATTATCTATAAAATAATCTACGGGATGTATTGTATAGCACAGGGCACATAGCCAATATTTTATAATAACTATACATGGAGCATAACTTTTAAAAACTGTGACTCACTGTACTGTATACCTATAACTTATTTAATATTGTACATCAACTATACTTCAATAAAAAATAAAAAATAAAAAACTGGCTACCACATACCACCATCATCATCATGAAAGTCATTTCATTATCCTTGTTTTCCTAGGAAGCAGTATTCTAGAGCACATTAGCTTGCTTTGCCATAGTAATGCTTTCACCAAATTTTAAGGTAAGCTTGTGCCTTTGGCCTTTATTAAATATATTTATTAGAAACAGCCATGTGCATCTTCTCAAAAAATGGCTCTTAGAACCATGTTTTTTATGTTATGTATCATCCTTTGTGACAAACACATTCAGGAAAACTGATCTCTCATGAACTTGAAGCCATATCTCTATGGGAATTTTTTCTCACATATTTCTATTGAGCAATAAAGAGTTCAGTAATATGTGAGATTTTAGAATGCACACATTTTTCCTCTGCAAAGGCATTATAAGTCTCTAGAACCTTGATTTGTTATTAATTACTTCACACGAATATTTTTGGAAACATGAACTGTGGTTTCTGGGCACAGACATTGACAGATGCTACCTTAAGTGGTGAGTTGCTTCCTCAACAAGGCTTTTCAGAGTGGTTATTTCAGAATGGTGAAATTACCATGACTGAAGTCCAGGATCCAGGTTGTTAGGTCTAGAAACTGAATATTAACAAAGTCTTAGAGTTTATACATCTCTCAGGGACTGCATAACCAAACTCATAAGAGAGTAAGATTTAAACTAAGGTAGAAGTTTATTGGTCAGCACGTTCTCTTCCTGAAGGAAGCATTGTATGGTAATTCAAATTATAACCAGAAGGTTATTGGCAGGCATGGAATCCAAGTCAGGGTGGTTAGGTAGGGGATTCAGATGAATAATGGCCTAAGATACAAAATGCCTCTTTTACTTATTGAACAAATATTTCCTGAGGCCAAGTATATCTCAGAAATTATACCAGAAGGGAAACTAAATGAAATGATATAATGCCTGTCCTCAAGCAGTTTAGAGTTTAGCTGAGAAACATGTATGTAAACAAATGATCAGAGGACTGTATATATGATAATTAATGTGAGTAAATTAGCCCATGGAAGAGATGATGGAGAACCTGAACAAGGACAATGGCATTGGTGATGAGACTGAGAGAAAAATTTATGACATAGACTCACCAGACTGTAGTGATTGTGGTAGGTACCACTGGGGTTTCTACCAAAGTCATAATGGTTTCCTTATCAGACTTCCTTAACCACAGGGGTGGGTTTCAGCAGCCTCATTTTCATGATATGAGCCCATTCTCTTAGCCAGTGTTGACTTGTCCGGAATTAACTGCCCTGGCATGATCTCTTGACTGGAGAAGATAAAAATTTGACAGCTATGTGATAGCCCATCTTCCTCCTATAGAGTGGACCGAGAAGCAGAGAGACCCAATCTGGCTGAGAAAGAAGAATGAAAGGGGTACGCAGAGAGAAGCAGAAATGAAAAATGGAAAGAAACTCCACTGAACTGCTCTTGACCCATAAGGCCCAGCTATGTTCTTACCCCTGGATTCTGTAAGAATCACTGCAGCTCTACGACAAATTCCCTTTTACTTCTCCCCACTCAGCTACCTTAAGTTTTCTTCTCCTAATTGAAATCAGAGTCTTAACTAGTAAAGTGATCGATTTAAGGTAAGGGATAAAGAAGAAGGAAGGACCTTGCTGGACAAAGTGAGGAAGATGGTGATGTTTTCATGGTAGGGGATATGGAAGGAGGAACTAGAGAAAGTTTGGGGTGGATGAGATAATGAGTTCAGTTTTATAAATGTATGATTTGAGATGTCTGTAGAATATCCCAGTGGGCATTACTAGTATATAGCTGGAACTCAGGAAGAGTCACATGAGATGGGATGAATATTTGAAAGTCAACAGCCTTTAGAGTAAAGTCAATGATGTGGATAAAATAACTATAGAGAGGGTTTAGAGAGGGAGCAAACGACTGAGACCCAGGGAGCACCAACAGTTGAGGACAGGCATAGCAAAGGAATCCTATAGAGTAGCAGCCAGAGACAAATGAGGTCAACTGGAAGAGAAGCAGGCCTAAAAGACTGAGAATGAGGGTGTGGTCAGTGATGTTAGAGGCTCCAAGAAGTCAAATACTATGAGGATTGATAATTGCTCATTAGACTCCACTGGTAAGTAGTTGCTGGTGTCATCAGCAAGGTCATTTTCAGTGGCATAATGGGAGAAGAATCCAGATTTCAAGGACTGAAGAACAAATGGGAAGAACAGCACCAGATGAGGAGTTAATGGAACCTGAAACAATATGTTATACTACTTTTTGTAGAAACTTGTTTGTGAAGAAAAAAGAGTTGTGGAATGGTAGAGGGTGGGTAATCTCAGGGCAAAGGGAAAGAAAGAGGCATCTATCTGGTAAGCAGACTACATGTTAATGTTGATCAGTCAGGGTACCCTCTTCCCAGCAGAAGCAAGTCTTGTGCAATAAAATGAGCTGGGCAAATCCAATGCCCTTTCTTAGGAACTTGATCTAGAACATACAAGGAAGAAGTACCATTTAGCAGTGGAGAAGTTAAATGATGCCATGGAACTGTTGACAGGCAGGAAGAATAGAGCTAATGTAAGAGGAAAAGCCGGTGCTGCCATGAACAGGAGGGAGAGAGGGAGGGAAGGAAGGAGGGAGGGAGGGAGGGAGGGAGGGAGAGACCATGAAACTTGTTGGAAAGAAAAAGTTGAAAACAGTCAATGCCCAGAGATGCTCCAGTTTCTGATATAATTTCAGTTCCTGTTCTAGGCCTTGTAAATCATTTTAACAAACCATATTTTCTCCTTGAATTAGTGTAAATGGATCTCTTTCCTTTCAACAAAGTAAGGTCCATCAACTCTCTAATTTGTCTTTTCAAGATGTTTTAAAAAACATCTGTTATTTTCTAGGCTGTATCATCTCAGGGGAGGCAAATGAGTACTGTGGTTCAGAGATGGGTTTAGATTTAGATAGACCTGAATTTAAATACTCACTCTGCTACTTACACCTTGTGTGACCTTGAGCACTTTGCGTAACTTCTCTGGGTCCAGGTGTTCTCATCTTTAAAGAAAGAATAATTATTTCTACTGCATGGGATAATTTAAGGATTAAAATAAAAGAATGCACACACACAAAAAACTCACCTCAGTGTCTGGCAATAGAAAGTTAAATAGATGCCAATTATTTTTGTGTTATTATCAGTTTATAATTAGTTTTGTTAGGCAGCCTTTTCTCTATCTTAAATATCTATTTTCTTTTTTAGTTTCAGTGAGTTCCTTCTAGCAACTAAGTGCATATTCAGCTTCTTCACACTTTATATATTTGCATATTGATATTTGAATGGTGCTTGGAATGATGAATATTGAAAAGCTTTAATCTCTGTGGCTTATTCTTACTAGCTGCCTTGTCTTAGATCTTCTCTAGAAACATAGTTAAATGGAGAATACACTTTATTTAAATACATTTTATTTAAATTGCAAACACAATAGTGATTTTATCTTATATAAAGGTCTAATTATTCATTCACTAATTCATTCATTTATTCCACAAATATATATCAAGGTTTTTCTAGGTACAAAGTGCAGTTAGGTGCTATAGACAATGTGAAGCTTTGTAAGACACTGTGATTTAAGAAGCTATATCTAGTAAGAGAGATAGATGGATTCACAGAATTATAGAGCTAATACAAAGATAATCAATCCCCAATCTGTCATTTACAAATGGGGAAGCTGAGATACAGTGAGGTTAAGAAGTAATTCAGGAATTCAAATCTGGATTGTCCAAATCCCAGCCCAGTTCTTTTTTCAATTAGATCATCCAATACAATAATGAATGAAGCAAGTGCTATGATAAGCATAGGGCTATAATAAAGGACAACACATTCTAGCCAAATGAGAGAAGGGGGAAGAATTTTAATTCATGTGTGATGAAAGAGTAGGAGGTAGGCCTACAGGCAGAGGGTGAAGTGTGAGCAAAGGCACAGGGCGTGGAAGAGAGTGTGTGTGGTCCCCTGCTCGGTGAAGGTGATTGATAGGTGGAGATAAGAAATGGGAGCTGACACTGAACAAAAAGGAAACCACATCCCAAGCAGCTGTAGTGCTATTTCAAGGAATCTCTGCTTTACTATTTAGTGGCTTTTTGTTTTTTTATTTTAGAAGTTTATGGCTTGATGGGACCTTTTTCAGAGAAGGTAGCTAAGGTAGCTCAGGTAGCATGGTGAAAGGTGGGTGGGAGGGGCAGAGCAAGACCACCTAAAAGAATGAGATAGCCCCAGTGAGGCATGATCTATAGTGGCAGAAGCAACAGAGAGGAGAGGAGCTCAGACAGAGAAGCAATAGTAAGAAAACATGGATCTTGAAGAAGAAGATGTGGTTGTAACAACAATGATTTTAGTTATGACTGAAACAACCATCTCAGTATTTTAGATACTCTGTTTTAGCAACAAATGGATAGAATTATTTTCACTGAAATAATCAGATGCACTTTGAAATTTTGGTAGTTTAAATAACATAACAAAATATTTCTTCAAGCCTTCCTACTAAAACCTGGAATCAGACAAGGATGTCCACTCTCACCACTATTCAGCATAGCATTGGTAGTCCTAGCTAGCAATCAGGCAAGAAAAAGAAATAAAAGTCATCCGAATTGGAAGGGAAGAGGTAAAATGGTGATTTTATGCAGATGACATGATACTTTATATAGAAAACCCTAAAGACTCCTCACAAAAACTACTAGTACTGATAAATGAATTCAGCAAGGTAGCAGGATACAAGATTAACATACAGAAATCTGTTGCATTTCTTTACACTAACAATAAAAATATCAAAAAGGGAAAGTAAAAAAACAATCTCTTTTAAAATCACATTAAAAAATATCTAGGAATAGTCCTGACCAAGGAGGTGAAAGAATTATATGCTGGGAACTATAAAACATGAAAAAAGGAAACTGAAGATGATTCAAAGAAATGTAAAGATTTACATTTACATGAAGAAATGCAACAGATTTCTGTATGTTAATCTTGTATCCTGCTACCTTGCTGAATTCATTTATCAGTACTAGTAGTTTTTGTTAGGAGTCTTTAGGGTTTTCTATATACAGTATCATGTCATCTGCATATAATCACCATATAGTTCACCAAAATCAACTATATTTCAATAAATATTTTACAAAAGTATTTCTTCAAAATCATTTAACAAGCCTGACACCCGGCCGGAGCACCAAGACCCTGTGAGCCACATGGAAGAATTTACTGGATACAGTGAAAGCAGTGCTCAGAGGGAAATTTGCGGTTGTAAACACCTGGGATGAGCTCAACCATAGGCTGGTCACAGCTGAGGACAGAGTCAGTGAGCTTGAATACAGGTCAGAATTTCCCAAACTGTAGAGGACCAATGGTAACAACTATCCAACAACCAGCAGACTACTCCCGGAAACCAGCAAACATTTATTTATTCCTTTACCGTGGGGTCGCCTGCAGGCATAGCAAAGATCAATAAAACTAAAAGCTGGTTCTTTGAGAAGATAAACAAAATTGATAAACCATTAACCAGACTCATCAAGAAAAAATGGGAGAAGACTCACATCAACAGAATTAGAAATGAAAAAGGAGAAGTAACAACTGACACTCCAGAAATACAAAGGATCATGAGAGATTACTACAAGCAACTATATGCCAATAAAATGGACAAACACGAAGAAATGGACAAATTCTTAGAAAAGCACAAACTTCCAAGATTGAACCTGGAAGAAATAGAAAATACAAACAGACCAATCACAAGCACTGAAATTGAGACTGTGATAAAAAATCTTCCAACAAACAAAAGCCCAGGAGCAGATGGCTTCACAGGCGAATTCGATCAAACATTTAGAGAAGAGCTGACACCTATCCATCCTTCTCAAACTCTTCCAAAATATAGCAGAGGGAGGAACACTCCCAAACTCATTCTAAGAGGCCACCATCACCCTGATACCAAAACCAGACAAAGATGTCACAAAAAAAGAAAACTACAGGCCAATATCTCTGATGAACATAGATGCAAAAATCCTCAACAAAATACTAGCAAACAAAATCCAACAGCACATTAAAAGGATCATACACCATGATCAAGTGGGGTTTTTCCCAGGAATGCAAGAATTCTTCAATATATGCAAATCAATCAATGTGATAAAACATGTTAACAAATTGAAGGATAAAAACCACATGATCATCTCAATAGATGCAGACAAAGCTTTTGACAAAATTCAGCACCCATTTATGATAAAAACCCTCCAGAAAGTAGGCATACAGGGAACTTACCTCAAATAATAAAGGCCATATATGACAAACAGACAGCCAACATTGTTGTCAATGGTGAAAAACTGAAACCATTTCCACTAAGATCAGGAACAAGACAAGGTTGTCCACACTCACCACTATTATTCAACATAGTTTTGGAAATTTTAGCCAGAGCAATCAGAGAAGAAAAAGAAATAAAAGGAATCCAAATCTGAAAAGAAGTAAAGCTGTCACTGTTTGAAGATGACATGATACTATACATACAGAATCCTAAAGATGCTACCAGAAAACTACTACAGCTAATCAATGAATTTGGTAAAGTAGCAGGATACAAAATTAATGCACAGAAATCTCTCGCATTCCTATACACTAATGATGAAAAATCTGAAAGTGAAATTAAGAAAACACTCCCATTTACTGCTGCAACAAAAAGAATAAAATATCTAGGAATAAACCTACCTAAGGAGAAAAAAGACCTATATGCAGAAAACTATAAGACACTGATGAAAGAAATGAAAGATGATACAAACAGATGGAGAAATATACCATGTTCTTGGATTGGAAGAATCAACATTGTGAAAATGACTATACTACCCAAAGCAATCTACAGATTCAGTGCAATCCCTATCAAACTACCAATGGCATTTTTCACAGAACTAGAACAAAAACTGTCACAATTTGTATGGAAACACAAAAGACCCTGAATAGCCAAAGCAATCTTGAGAAAGAAAAACGGAGCTGGAGGAATCAGACCCCCTGACTTCAGACTATACTACAAAGCTACAGTAATCAAGACAGTATGGTACTGGCAAAAAAACAGAAATATAGATCAATGGAACAGGATAGAAAGCCCAGAGATAAAACCATGCACACATGGTCACCTTATTTTTGATAAAGAAGGCAAGAATATACAATGGAGAAAAGACAGCCTCTTCAATAAATGGTGCTGGGAAAACTGGACAGCTACATGTAAAAAATGAAATTAGAACACTCCCTAACACATACACACAAATAAACTCAAAATGGATTAAAGACCTAAATGTAAGGCCAGACACTATAAAACTCTTAGAGGAAAACAGAGGCAGAACACTCTATGACATAAATCACAGCAAGATCCTTTTTGACCCAACTCCTAGAGAAATGGAAATAAAAACAAAAATAAACAAATGGGACCTAATGAAACTCAAAAGCTTTTGCACAGCAAAGGAAACCATAAACAAGAGGAAAAGACAACCCTCAGAATGGGAGAAAATATTTGCAAATGAAGCAACTGACAAAAGATTAATCTCCAAAATTTACAAGCAGCTCATGCAGCTCAATATCAAAAAAACAAACAACCCAATTCAAAAATGGGCAGAAGAACTAAATAGACATTTCTCCAAAGAAGATATACAGATAGCCAACAAACACATGAAAGAATGCTCAACATCACTAATCATTAGAGAAATGCAAATCAAAACTACAATGAGGTATCACCTCACACCAGTCAGAATGGCCATCATCAAAAAATCTACAATCAGTAAATGCTGGAGAGGGTGTGGAGAAAAGGGAACCCTCTTGCACTGTTGGTGGGAATGTAAATTGATACGGCCACTATGGAGAACTGTATGGAGGTTCCTTAAGAAACTAAAAATAGAACTACAATACAACCCAGCAATCCCACGACTGGGCATATACCCTGAGAAATCCATAATTCAAAGAGTCATGTACCACAATGTTCATTGCAGCTCTATTTACAATAGCCAGAACATGGAAGCAACCTAAGTGTCCATCGACAGACGAATGGATAAAGAAGATGTGGCACAGATATACAATGGAATATTACTCAGCCATAAAAAGAAACAAAATTGAGTTTTTTGTAGTGAGGTTGGTGGACCTAGAGTCTGTCATACAGAGCGAAGTAAGTCAGAAAGAGAAAAACAAATACCGTATGCTAACACATATATATGGAATCTAAAAAAAAAAAATCGTTATAAAGAATCTAGGGGCAGGACAGGAATAAGGACACAGACGTAGAGAATGGACTTGAGGACATGGGGAGGGGGAAGGGTAAGCTGGGACGAACTGAGAGAGTGGCATGGACTAATAAATACTACCAAATGTAAAATAGATAGCCAGTGGGAAGCAGCCACATAGCACAGGGAGATCAGCTCGGTGCTTTGTGACCACCTAGAGGGGTGGGATAGGGAGGATGGGAGGGAGACGCAAGAGGGAGGAGATATGGGGATATATGTATATGTATAGCTGATTCTCTTTGTTATAGAGCGGAAACTAACACACCATTGTAAAGCAATTATACTCCAATAACGATGTATTAAAAAAAAACAAAAATCGTTTATCAAGGCCAAAAAACCATCCTTCAAAACTAGTTCAAGTATCTTCCTCACTGGGACCTCTTTGCCTTCCTGCAATCACCTAAGCCATATGATACTGGATATATATTTGTTATTATAGTGTACATATATATATGTATACATAGTTATTAAAGTATATATAGTATATATAGACACACTGTATAATATAGTATATACAGTATATATATGCTATTATAATATTTGTATAAACATCTATTTTCCCTCATCTACTGTAACCTCCTTGAGAATGGGAATATGCTTTTCTTTGTTTTCCTAGTGTCTAGCATAGTTCCTCCTCCGTGTGTATATCAAAGCCTTCTGTGTGTATACTCCTCTCCTGGTAATTGGTAAGATCCTTTAATCGACACTTAGTCATGGATGTGACTAATCAAATCATCAACCGGTATACCTGTCTGTATTTTTCCACCTTTGTTTCCAAGGATGGCAAAATTCCTTGGTAAATTCCATGTGTGCTAGATCTACAAAATCCCTTTTCCATGTCAGCCAAACACATACGCCAAAACAGGAAATGTGTGGGGGTCAAAAATGACATGTTATTAGTGAACCCACTCTGGTCCCAAAATATCACCACTTCTTTTTCAATGCTGAGTCTTTTAAGCCTTCTATTTTGGAATCTTTTGTGTGATTGAGGCCAACCAGTTTGGTCTAGTGTGTAGAATTACAAAGCAGCTCATAATATTGAGAGCTTACCATATACCAGGTACTCTTCCAACCATTTTCTCTGTAATCCTCACTACAATTTCTTTGAATATATAGTCTTAGTCTCACATTTTATAGATGAGGAAACTGAAGAACAGAGATGCTCAATAGCTTGGATAAGGTCACCCAATCTTAACCAAGGTAAGGAGTAAAGCCAGAATTCTATTGACTATCTTAGCAGTCTAAATTCAGAGCCTGTTCTTTCAAATAATCCACAACATTGTCTGTCATTGAATCCTCCCTCTTAAAACTGAAAATCTAAATAATATTTATCAATTTTTAGTCTTCTGGAATTTCTCTGGTTCTCTACTGTCTCCAAAATTTGCTGGGCATTATAAAATCTTAGTAAATGTTTTTTAGCAAACTGAAAGAGTTCACCAGGGTCAATAGAGCTAAACTCATTTAAAATGACAGGAAGTTTGAGTATATTATTATCTTTTATCTGTGTTACCCTTTTCGGTTTGTACCGCATTTCATCTGAGATGTCTCTGTCTAAATGCTATTCTTTCTGTGAATTGTCCTCTAGAGCCTCCAGGCAGATTTGGGTTTTTTTTGTTTTGTTTTGTTATATTTCCCCTGGGTTTTGTACTCACCTCTATTAATATAAATTAGTATATTTTATATTTTACATTTATTTATTTGCATGCCTATCTTCTTATTGGACTGTCAACATCTTGATAGAAGAGGATATATCTCATTATGAAAGGCTCAACATTTGGTACAAGACCTGACACGTAGCAAGTGTTCAATAAATATTATTGACAGAAATTGGAGGAAAGCAAAACAGATCCTGAGAAACTCAGGTTTCTCTACCATAAAAGTTATCATGACACTATTATCCCCAAGAAATCAGGCTCTTATTCTTTCCTTCTTAGTCTTCTTTAAACAAACAAAAACCAAAAACACAAAGTCGTCTTTTTTTTTTCTTGCTTTAGAATTTTTTGTCACACACTTTAGTTCATTCTGGGCTCTCACGACTCTATTCTGGGAGGTTTGTGCCACTGTTTTAAAATTGTCTTGGAAAAAAAATGTGTACAAAAAAGGGAATTACACTGGTTAGGATTCGGTGCTTTCACTGCTGGGGGCCCAGGGTTTGATCCCTGGTTGGGGAACTAAGATCCTGCAAGCTGTGTGGTGCAGCTAAAAAAAAAAAAAAAAAAAAAAAAAAAAAAAAAAAAAAAAAAAAAAAAAAGTAAAATTGTCTTGGTTATGTGCCCCGTCTCTCATCTTTTATTTATATGCTGTTAGGTCTGAGCCTACAGCGTATAAATATTAGAAAGGCAATTTGTGAGCCATATATATCCTTCTACATGCCCTTCTTCCCTTACTCAACTGAGTGATATGTTACTGCTGTGCCAGGAATGTCTTTTTGTTAGCTTCCATCTTTCTTGATCCACTCATTCTCTCTCTTCCAATTGCACTTTATTTCATTCCATCTAACTTTGTTTGAAGCTTTTGAAATCTGCTTTCCCCAAACTATAGAGATTATGACCAGTGACCCCCTTCATTGGTAATTTGTATAACTATATCACATGCATTTTCATACTTGTAACTTTAGCATATGAAGGGACTGAAGTTAGAGGAACGTAGTAAAATGCTCAAGGTGAGACACTTCTAAGTGGCAGGGAATTGCTGAAAATCAGGTCTGTCTGACGCTAAATAAAGCATGTACTCTTCAACCATATTACACAGTATATGCTCATAAATGCTATATGAGGTGCCACAGGCTTCAATAGCCCCACTGGCCCAAGGCAGTCAGGCAGTACCCAGCAGACCTGGAATTAGAAGCAAAGTTTCTGACTGCTAGTTTGGTAATTTTTTCTACTTTCTTTTCTTTTCTTTTTTTTTTTTTTTTAACATCTTTATTGGAGTATAATTGCTTTATATTGTTGTGTTAGTTTCTGCTGTATAACAAAGTGAATCAGCTATATGTATACATATCTCCCCATATCCCCTCCCTCTTGAGCCTCCCTCCCACCCCTCTAGGTGGTCACAAAGCACCAAGCTGATCTCCCTGTGCTGTGTGGCTGCTTCCCACTAGCTATATATTTTACATTTGGTAGTGTATATATGTCAATGCCACTCTCTCACTTCTTGACATCCTCCATTACTGGGGTTAGGTAGAGACAGCAAACACCGACTTGGCATTTTATATGATATTTTGAAGGATTAGAATGAATTTGAAGAGTGTGGGAGGATATAGCACCATTAGATCCAAACATTAACTTGGGAAAAGATTAGCCTCTCATCCTTTACTCCCTGTTGTTAATTCACACAGAGTGGGAATAATTGGCATGTTCCATAAAAGGCTTTGTAGATAAGATACTACAGTTTTAGACAGATGGCACTATCAGTGGTTCCTTTTCCAGTGTCATTGTTAATGCATCCTCCCTCTCTTTTTTCCACTTCTACTTTCATAATAAAAATAGAGGTTTATTTAAAAAAATGAGAGTAAAGGAAAAATTTGCATACTCTTGTTCAGGAATTTTCTCTGAAGCTTAAAAAAAATCCAAGATTTATTAGGAACTTCAGTTTAGTCTACTGACTCCTTTTAGTTATATCAGCTCTGTCTTACATTCTCATTCTTCAGCTTTCTACTCCTTTAGTAACAGTCACCCAGCCTTTGCTGATACCTGGTTCTCTTAACATCTATCCGCTGTCTCATTTAAGAGTAAGTCTATATGAATGGACCTAGAGATTATCACACTAAGTGAAGTAAGTCAGACAGAGAAAGACGAATATAATATATCTCTTAAATGTGAAATCTACAAAAAATGATACAAATGAACTTATTTACAAAACAGAAACAGACTCACAGACTTCGAAAACAAACTTACGGTTACCAAAGGGGAAAGGGGGTAGAGGAAGGATGGATTAGGAGTTTGGGATTAACATAGACACACTACTATATATAAAATAGATAACTAGTAAGAACCTGCTGTATAGCACAGGGAACTCTACTCAGTACTCTGTAGTGGCCTATATGGGAATAGATTCTTAAAAAAAAAAAAAAAAAAGAGTGGAGATATATATATATATATATACATATATATATACATATATATGTATACATATATATATATATAACTGATTCACTTTGCTGTACACCTGAAATTAACACATTATAAATCAACTATACTTCAATAAAAATTTAAAAATAGATAACCCACAAGGACCTACTATATAGCACATGAAACTATACTCAATATCTTATAATAACCTATAATGGAAAATAATCTAAAAAAGAATATATGTATATATATATAACTAAATTACTTTGCTGTACACCTAAAACTAACACAACATTGTAAATCAACTATACTTCAATAAAATTTAAAAAAAAACAGTAAGTCTAATAGCTTTCTCATATGATGGTCCTTCCAATGTTTGAAGAGTGTAAACATGAACCATCAAATCTTGTCTCCCCTGGTCAAACATCACAGTTGTTACAGGATGATACAGATGAAAGAATGGAGGTCTAGGAGTCAATGACCTGGCTCTGCCACTTATTAACCATGCTACTTTGATCAAGGCACTTAATGTCACTCAATTTCAGCACTTCAATCTATTAAGACTGTTATAATAACATTTATCTCATAGGATGATTATGGGGATCAAAATCAGCATCAGAGTATGTGTCAAAGACTTGCATACTGTAAATTTGTATGTAAAGCTGATCACGGCTGCCCTGTGCTTGCACACAGTAGAGTTGTTATACTTAAACTGGAATAAAGCACTTCAGAATGGGGCTGATCTGTAAAGGGTATAGGGAGATACTTTGCTCTCTCAGTGAAAACACTTCTTTAGTATGCCTAAAGTGGCATTAGAGGTTGTTATTAGCTATGCTGCTCATCTTAAACTTGTGGTCAGCTAAAACACCCACATCTTTGCCTCTACTTTTTTCGTATGCACTCATGGTATTTAACCTAGATGCAAAAATTAATCTTTTTTAAAAAAACTTAAGTATAGTTAATTTACAATATTATATAAGTTTCAGGTGTACAACATAGTAATTCAAAATTCTTATAGATTATACTCCATTTAGAGTCATTATAAAATATTGGCTATATTCCCTGTGCTGTACAATATATTCTTATAGCTTATTTATCTTATACATAGTAGTTTGTACCTCTTAATCCCCACCCCTAGGAATTAATCTTTGTGCCAGTTAAATTTCACACTATTGGTCTTGGCCCAGTTCTTGAGTACGTTGAGGATATTTAGAGTATTTTTTTAAAAATAAATTTGTTTATTTTTGGCTGCGTTGGGTCTTCGTTGCTGCTCGTGGGCTTTCTCTAGTTGCGGTGAGCGGTGGCTACTCTTTGTTGTGGTGCACAGGCTTCTCACTGCGTTGGCTTCTCTTGTTGTGGAGCACCAGCTCTAGGTGTGTGGGCTCAGTAGTTGTGGCTCATGGGTTCTAGAGCACAGGCTCAGTAGTTGTGGCGCACGGGCTTAGTTGCTCTGCGGCATGCAGGATCTTCCTGGAGCAGGGCTCAAACCCGTGCCCCCTGCATTGGTTAAGGGGATTCTTAACCACTGTGCCACCAGGGAAGTCCCTATTTAGAGTACTGAATGAAGCTTCTGGATGAGTTCTACTGCCCAGCTTTGCAGCATCTGCAAATAAACCAATTTTCTTTCCAATAGCCTTTTTCTATGGCCTGCTAAAGGCATAGATTTATTGTCTACTTTTTCATAGCAGGACTAGAAGAATCTGTACCTATAGGTGTAGGAGGTCCTGAAACACTTTGAGATGGGATCTTCAGGGTATCTGGCTCAATAATCCCTTGAAATGTCTAAGAAAAGCCCCATCACCCCATTTTTTGTCAGGTTGGTGGCATGGGGAAAAAGTATTAGGTGGCTTAGTTTTCTTGCCAGTGCTTGTAAAAGGTCTCTACTTTTTGATGAAAGGTTGATGATGTCCTAATGGAAAATGATGATCTAAGAACTTTCCATTTTGGTTGCTGCAATGATGAAAGAAAATAGTCTGACTCATCTCACTTCAAACTCTGGAGACCTTTCCACACCCATTTATTGCATATGAGCACCTCCCCTTTTCACAGGAATGGAAGAGTATATTCATTAGTCAGAATTTATTTTCTATGTTGTCTTTCCGTATTCCAAGGATATGTGACTTAACAATTCTTAACATTATCTTAACATCATCTCAAAGATGAAGATAAGTGAATTGGGTCCAACAGGAAAGTGTCCCACTACAGATAGACCAAGTGATAAAAAGACAAAACTTTTTGGGAATGTTATTATTAGATTAAGTAGCCAGGGAGAGGGCAATGAGTAGGATTGGCTTTGGTACTTGGGCTTTAAAAATATGCACATAGGTCTTTTTCTGAGCCTTCTTGCTTACCGGAGCATTTCATTATAACTCTTCCTGTGTATCTCACTCCCTTAATCTTTTTAAATTGAGGTATAATTGATGTATAACACAAAATTTGTTTCAGGTCTACAGCATAACGATTTGATACTTGTATATAGTGCAAAATGATCACCACAATAAGTCTAGTTGACATCTGTCACTGTACATAGTTAGAAAAATTTTTTCCTATGATGAGAACTTCTAAGATCCACTCTTGGGAAGGACCTTCAAGATGGCAGAGGAGTAAGACGTGGAGATCACCTTCCTCCCCACAAATACATCAAAAATATATCTACATGTGGAACAACTCCTACAGAACACCTACTGAACTATGGCAGAAGACCTCAGACTTCCCAAAAGGCAAGAAACTCCCCAGGTACTGGGGTAGGGTAAAAGAAAAAAGAAAAAACAGAGACAAAATATAGAGACGGGACCTGCACCTCTGGGAGGGAGCTGTGAAGGAGGAAAAGTTTCCACACACTAGGAAGCCCCTTCACTGGTGGAGATGGGGGGATGGGTGGAGGGGAAGCTTCAGAGCCACGGAGGAGAACGCAGCAACAGGGGTGCAGAGGGCAAAGTGGAGAGATTCCTGCACAGAGGATCGGTGCTGACCAGCACTCACCAGCCTGAGAGGCTTCTCTGCTCACCCGCCAGGGTGGGTGGGGGCTGGGAGCTGAGGCTCGGGCTTTGGAGGTCGGATCCCAGGGAGAGGACTGGGGTTGGCTGTGTGAACACAGCCTGAAGGGGGCTAGTGCGCCACAGCTAGCTGGGAGGGAGTCTGGGAAAAAGTCTGGACCTGCCTAAGAGGCAAGAGACCATTGTTTCGGGGTGCATGAAGAGAGGAGACTCAGAGCACCACCTAAACAAGCTTCAGAGATGGGCGCGAGCCGCGGCTATCAGCGTAGACCCCAGAGATGGGCATGAGACGCTAACGTTGCTGCTGCAGCCACCAAGAAGCCTGTGTGCAAGCACAGGTCACTATCCACACCTCCCCTCCCGGGAGCCTGTGCAGCCCGCCACTGCCAGGGTCCCGTGATCCAGGGACAGCTTCCCCAGGAGGACACACTGCATGCCTCAGGCTGTTGCAACGTCATTCTGGCCTCTGCAGCTGCAGGCTTGCCCCGCATTCTGTACCCCTCCCTCCCTCCAGGCCTGAGTGAGCCAGAGCCCCCTAATAGCCGCTACTTTAACCCGCTCCTGTCTGGGTGAAGAACAGACGCCAGAGGGCGACCTACACGCAGAGGCGGGGCCAAATACAAAGCTGAAACCCAGGAGCTGTGCGATCAAAGAGAAAGGGAAATTTTTCCGTGCAGCGTCAGGAGCAGCGGATTAAATCTCCCCAATCAACTTGATGTACCCTGCATCTGTGGAATACCTGAATAGACAATGAATCATCCCAAAATTGAGGCCATGAACTTTGGGAGCAACTGAAGACTTGGGGTTTGCTGTATGCAACAGACTAGTTTCTGAATTTTATGTTTATCTTACTATAGTTTTTTAGCACTTGTTATCATTGGTGGATTTGTTTATTGGTTTGGTTGCTCTCTTCCTTTTTTTAAATTACTTTTTAAACTTTTTTATTTTAATAATATTTTTTCATTTTTTATTTTAATATATTATTCTATTCTATTTTATTTTATATTATTTTATTTTTCTTTCTTTTTTTCCTCCATTTTCTTCTGAGCCGTGTGGCTGAGAGAGTCTTGGTGCTCTGGCTGGGTGTCAGGCCTGAGCCTCTGAGGTGGGAGAGCTGAGTTCAGGACATTGGGCCACCAGAGACCTCCCGGCCCCACGTAATATCAATCAGCTAGAGCTCTTCCAGAGATCTCCATCTCAACGCTAAGACCCAGTTCCACTCAATGACCAGCAAGCTCCAGTGCTGGACACCCCATGCCAAACAACTAGCAAGACAGGAACACAACCCCACACATTAGCAGAGAGGCTGCCTAAAATCATAATAAGTTCACAGACACCCCAAAACACACCACCAGATGCGGTCCTGGCCACCAGAAAGACAAGATCCAGCCTCATCCGCCAGAACCCAGGCACCAGTCCCCTCCACCAGGAACCCTACACAACCCACTGAACCAACCTTACCCACTGGGGGCAGATACCAAAAACAACGGGAACTATGAACCTGCAGCCTGCGAAAAGGAGACCCCAAACACAGTAAGTTAAGCAAAATGAGAAGACAGAGAAACACACAGCAGATGAAGGAGCAAGGTAAAACCCCACCAGACCAAAAAAATGAAGAGGAAATAGGCAGTCTACCTGAAAAAGAATTCAGACTAATGACAGTAAAGATGATCCAAAATCTCGGAAACAGAATGGAGAAAATACAAGAAATGTTTAGCAAGGATCTAGAAGAACTAAAGAGCAAAAAAAAATGATGAACAATACAATACATGAAATTAACAATTCTCTAGAAGGAATCAGTAGCAGAATAACTGAGGCAGAAGAATGGATACGTGACCTGGAAGATAAAATGGTGGAAATTACTACTGCAGAACAGAATAAAGAAAAAAGAATGAAAAGAATTGAGGACAGTCTCAGAAACCTCTGGGACAACATTAAACACACCAACATTCGAATTATAGGGGGTCCCAGAAGAAGAAGACAAAAAGAAAGGGACTGAGAAAATATTTGACAAGATTATAGTGGAAATTTTCCTTAATATGGGAAAGGAAATAATCAAGTCCAAGAAGCACAGAGAGTCCCATAAAGGATAAACCCAGGGAGAAACACACCAAGACACATATTAATCAAACTATCAAAAATTAAATACAAAGAAAAAATATTAAAAGCAGCAAGGGTAAATCAACAAATAACATGAAAGGGAATGTTATGGTTAACATAACATAAGGTTAACAGCGGATCTTTCAGCAGAAACTCTGCAAGCCAGAAAGGAGTGTCAGGACATATTTAAAGTGATGAAAGAGAAAAACCTAACCCAAGATTACTCTACCCAGCAAGGACCTCATTCAGATTTGATGGAGAAATTAAAACCTTTACAGACAAGCAAAACCTAAGAGAATTCATCACCACCAAACCAGCTTTACAGCAAATCCTAAAGGAACTTCTCTAGGCAGGAAACACAAGAGAAGGAAAAGACCTACAATAACAAACCCAAAACAATAAAGAAAATGGTAATAGGAACACACATATCAATAACTAACTTAAATGTAAATGGATTACATGCTCCAACCAAAAGACATAGACTGGCTGAATGGATACAAAAACATGATCTGTATATATGCTGTCTATAAGAGACCCACTTCAGACCTGGTGACACATACAGACTGAAAGTGAGGGGATGGAAAAAGATATTCCATGCAAAATGAAATCAAAAGAAAGATGGATTAGCAATTCTCATATCAGACAATATAGACTTTAAAATAAAGACTATTACAAGAGACAAAGACAGACACTTCATAATGATCAAGGGATCAATCCAAGAAGAAGATATAACAATTGTAAATATTTATGCACCCAACATAGGAGCACCTCAATACATAAGGCAAGTGCTAACAGCCATAAAAGCGGAAATCAACAGTAACACAATCATAGTAGGGGACTTTAACGCTGCACATTCACCAATGGACAGATTATCCAAACTGAAAGTAAATAAGGAAACACAAGCTTTAAATGATACATTAAACAAGATGGACTTAATTGATATTTATAGGACATTCCATCCAAAAACAACAGAATACACTTTCTTCTCAAGTGCTCATGGAACATTCTCCAGGATAGATCATACCTTGGGTCACAAATCAAGCCTTGCTAAATTTAAGAAAATTGAAATCATATCAAGTATCTTTTCCGAATACAATGCTATGAGACTAGATATCAATTACAGGAAAAAATCTGTACAAAATACAAACACATGGAGGCTAAACAATATGCTACTAAATAACCAAGAGATCACTAAAGAAATCAAAGAGGAAATCAAAAAATACCTAGAAACAAATGACAATGAAAACACAATGACCCAAAACCTATGGGATGCAGCAAAAGCAGTTCTAAGAGGGAAGTTTATGGCAATACAATCCTACCTCAAGAAACAAGAAAAATCTCAAATAAACAACTTAACCTTACACCTACAGCAATTAGAGAAAGAAGAACAAAAAAACCCCCCAAAGTTAGCAGAAGGGAAGAAATCAGATCAGAAATAAATGAAGAACTTCCCTGGTGGTGCAATGGTTAAGAATCCGCCTGCCAAAGCAGAGGACATGGGTTCGAGCCCTGGTCTGGGAAGATCCCACATGCCGCGGAGCAACAAAGCCTGTGCGCCACAACTACTGAGCCCGTGTACTGCAACTACTGAAGCCTGTTCTCCTAGAGCCCATGCTCTGCAACAAAAGAAGCCACCGCAATGAGAAGCCCGTGCACCGCTACAAAGAGTAGCCCCCACTCGCCGCAACTAGAGCATGCAGCAATGAAGACCCAAAGCAGCCAAAAATAAATAAATAAATAAATAAAATTATTTATTTAAGAAAAAGAAAGAAATGAGAAAGAAATGAAGGACACAATAGCAAAGATCAATAAAACTAAAAGATGATTCTTCGAGAAGATAAAATTGATAAACCATTAGCCAGACTCATTAAGAAAAAAAGTGAGAAGACTCAGATCAACAGAATTAGAAATGAAAAAGGAGAAGTAATAACTGACACTGCAGATATGCAAAGGATCATGAGAGATTACTACAAGCAACTCTATGCCAATAAAATCGACAACCTGGAAGAAATGGATAAATTCTTAGAAAAGCACAACCTTCCAAGACTGAACCAGGAAGAAATAGAAAATATAAACAGACAAATCATAAGCATGGAAATCGAAATTGTGATTAAAAATCTTCCAACAAACAAAAGCCCAGGACTGGATGGCTTCACAGGCTAATTTTATCAAATATTTAGAGAAGAGCTAACACCCATCCTTCTCAAACTCTTCCAAAATATAGCAGAGGGAGGAACACTCCCAAACTCATTCTACGAGGCCACCATCACCCTGATACCAAAATCAGACAAAGATGTCACAAAAAAAGAAAACCAGAGGCCAATATCACTGATGAACATAGATGCAAAAATCCTCAACAAAATACTAGCAAACAGAATCCAAAAGCACATTAAAAGGATCATACACCATGATCAAGTGGGGTTTATCCCAGGGATGCAAGGATTCTTCAGTATATGCTAATCAATCAGTGTGATACACCATATTAACAAATTGAAGGATAAAAACCATATGATCATCTCAATAGGTGCAGAAAAAGCTTTTGACAAAATTCAACACCCATTTATTATAAAAACTCTCCAGAAAGTAGGCAAAGAGGGAACTTACCTCAACATAATAAAGGCCATATATGACAAACCCACAGCCAACATCGTCCTCAATGGTGAAAAACTGAAACCATTTACACTAAGATCAGGAACAAGACAAGGTTTCCCACTCTTACCACTACTATTCAACATAGTTTTGGAAGTTTTAGGCACAGCAATCAGAGAAGAAAAAGAAATAAAAGGAATCCAAATCGGATAAGAAGAAGTAAAACCATCATTGTTTGCAGATGACATCATACTACACATAGAGAATCCTAAAGATGCTACCAGAAAACTACTAGAGCTAATCTATGAATTTGGTAAAGTAGCAGGGTACAAAATTAATGCACAGAAATCACTTGCATTCTTATACACTAAGATGAAAAATCTGAAAGAGAAATTAAGGAGACACTCCCATTTACCACTGCAACAAAAAGAATAAAATACCTAGGAATAAACCTACCTAAGGCAACAAAAGACCTGTATGCAGAAAACTATAAGACACTGATGAAAGAAATGAAAGATGATACAAACAGATGGAGAGATATACCATGTTCTTGGATTGGAAGAATCAACATTGTGAAAATGACTATACTACCCAAAGCAATCTACAGATTCAATGCAATCCCTATCAAACTACCAATGGCATTTTTCACAGAATTAGAACAAAAACTGTCACAATTTGTATGGAAACACAAAAGACCCTGAATAGCCAAAGCAATCTTGAGAAAGAAAAACGGAGCTGGAGGAATCAGACCCCCTGACTTCACACTATACTACAAAACTACAGTAATCAGGATAGTATGGTACTGGCACAAAAACAGAAATATAGATCAATGGAACAGGATAGAAAGCCCAGAGATAAACCCATGCACATATGGTCACCTTATCTTTCACAAAGGAGGCAAGAATATACAATGGAGAAAAGACAACCTCTTCAATAAGTGGTGCTGGGAAAACTGGACAGCTACAGGTAAAAGAATGAAATTAGAACACTCCCTAACAGCATACACACAAATAAACTCAAAGTGGATTAGAGACCTAAATGTAAGACCGGACACTATAAAACTCCTAGAGGAAAACAGAGGCAGAACACTCTATGACATAAATCACAGCAATATCCTTTTGACCCACCTCCTAGAGAAATGGAAATAGAAACAAAAATAAACAAATGGGACCTAATGAAACTTAAAAGCTTTTGCACAGCAAAGTTAACCATAAAAAGATGAAAAGACAACCTTCAGAATGGGAGAAAATATTTGCAAACGAAGCAACTGACAAAGGATTTATCTCCAAAATATACAAGTAGCTGATGTAGCTCAATATCATAAAAACAAATAACCTAATCCAAAAATGGGCAGAAGACCTAAATAGACCTTTTCCAAAGAAGATATACAGATTGCCAACAAACACATGAATGAATGCTCAACATCTCTAATCATTAGAGAAATGCAAATCAAAACTACAATGAGGTATCACCTCACACCAGTCAGAATGGCCATCATCAAAAAATCTACAAGCAATAAATTCTGGAGAGGGTGTGGAGAAAAGGGAACCCTCTTGCACTGTTGGGAGGAATGTAAATTGATACAGCCACTATGGAGAACAGTATGGAGGTTCCTTAAAAAACTAAAAATAGAACTACCATATGACCCAGCAATCCCACTACTTGGCATATACCCTGAGAAAACCATAATTCAAAAAGAGTCATGTAGTGGCATGGATTTACATATACTACCAAATTTAAAATAGATAGCTAGTGGGAAGCAGCCACATAGCACAGGGAGATCAGTTCAGTGCTTTGTGACCTCCTAGAGGCACGGGATAGGGAGGGTGGGAGGGAGATGTAAGAGGGAGGAGATATGGGGATATATGTATATGTATAGCTGATTCACTTTGTTTTAAAGCAGAAACTAACACACCACTGTGAAGCCATTTTACTCCATAAAGATGTTAAAAAAAAAAGAGTCATGTACCACAGTGTTCACTGCAGCACTATTTACAATATCCAGGACATGGAAGCAACCTAAGTGTCCACTGACCAATGAATGGATAAAGATGTGGCACATATATACAATGGAATATTACTCAGCCATAAAAAGAAACCAAATTGAGTTATTTGTAGTGAGTTGGATGGACCTAGAGTCTGTCATATAGAGTGAAGTAAGTCAGAAAGAGAAAAAGAAATACTGTATGCTAACACATATATATGGAATCTAAAAAAAAAAAAGTTTCTGAAGAACCTAGAGGTAGGACAGGAAAAAAGATGCAGATGTAGAGAATGGCCTGAGGACATGGGGAGGGGGAAGGGTAAGCTGGGACGAAGTGAGAGAATGGCATTGACATATATATACTATGAAATGTAAAATAGGTAGGTAGAGGGAAGCAGTTGCCTAGCACAGGGAAATCAGAGCGATGCTTTGTGACCACCTAGAGGGGTGGGATATGGAGGGTAGGAGGTAGATGCAAGAGCTAGGGGATATGGCGATATATGTATACGTATAGCTGATTCACTTTGTTATACAGCAGAAACTAACACAACATTCTAAAGCAATTATACTCCAATAAAGATGTTAAGAAAAAAAAAAGCAGATATGGGAAAAAAAAAGATCCACTCTCTGAGAAACTTTCAAATGTGCAATACAATATTATTAACTATAGTCACCATGCTGTATATTACTACTTCCTTAATCTTCAATGAGTTCATGACATGTTTAAGTCCTCCCTTTTTACCCAAACTTTCCCCTCTGCCTTCAAAGATATTTAAAAATTTCTACCTTGAAAAAACTTCCTTTGACCCTGCTACCAACTCTAGCAATAGAGGAATTGAACTTTTTCAAACCATAGTCTACATGTACTTTGCCTCTATTTCCTTGTCTTTCAATCATACATGGAGCTTGTGTTACACCTCTAACATCAAACTGAAGGTGTTACCGTCATCCATGATGTCTCAAATGACCTACTGTCTGTCAGTTCTCTTATTCTTTAGCTCCTTTATAGGATTAGTGTGATTGACTATATTTCTAAAACTCTCCCTGGCCTTTGACCTTCAAAATATCTTACTATCTTAGATTTTCCATGCTGCCCTCGTTTTTGTCTTGTCATTTCTCTTAAAATAAATTACAAGGTCCTATATGAGTTTGGTCCTTCGTCTAACTCTCTAGCCTCATCTCTTTTCCATCTTGCATTTTATACTCATCATGCCAAATTTTTTTTTTTTTTTTGGTTTCTTGATAAGTTCTATTTGTCTTCACTTGACTCTGTTCCTTGGGACATGATGTTCTATCCCACAGGAGTACTCAACCCACTTCCCCTTCATCTAGCTAACTCCTTACTCATCCCTTATACATTAGCTAAAATGTAAGTTCCTTAAGGAGGCCTTCTCCAAACTTTCAAGTAGGGCTCTCTGCTCTTTGATCTCAGAGATCCATATCACAACATTTATATTATTTTATCGTTATTATCTCAACTGTCAGTCACTTCCATTAAGCTATAGGTTTTGTAAAGATTTGGTCTATTGCCATATACTCCCAGTGCTTGGCACATGTGATTACTCACTAGTAGCTGTTGAATGAATAGATGAATAAACGGATGAGTGGATATTCTCTGTCATCTCTACTGATTCCTCTTCTTCTTTTTCTCCTCTCATGTATAAAAATTGAGATAGTTATGTCTCCTATAACTATTTCACAATATTGTGAGGATTAAATGAGGTAAGGTATATAAAATAACTTATTTATAAATTACAAAGAGATATGCTAGGATATCACTTGCTATTATTACTGTTCCCTTATTAACAAGACAGTCTACCATCTGTGGTGAAGAATGCTTTCAGAAATATTTATATTAGGACAGATGTTGTTTAAGGGTACAAACCTGCAACAAGTAGTGAATAAGCCTTAGATGTCTAATGCACAGTATAGTGAATATAGACAACAATATTGTATTATAATCATCAAACTCGGTAAGAGACTAGAACTTAATTATTCCAATCACCAAAAAGAAAGGATAACTATGTAACATGATAGAGGTGTTAACTGTTGCTATGATGCTAATCATATTACAGTATATAAATGTATCAAATTGCAATGTTATATGTCAAGTATATTTCAATAAAAAATATTTGTATTGGAATTCTCAGGGAGTTCTGAGATTGGACAAATTTGTGTTATTTTGATTAGCTAAAGATTCAAGAAGACTTGAATGAGAGTTATGAAATCACTGACATCCTTGTGGAGGGTTCTAAGGATAATTTGAGATTTGCACTCTGCAATCTTAATTCCAGTCACAGAAAAATTTTAACAAAATAATACCTACCTAAAATTATCCTACCCTGAAAGTAAATCCCTATTTAAACAATGTCATTCCTTGTACAATAGGATAATCTTTCTGAATTTTGTTTTTGATTCCAGAAAGTCATCCAAGTTCTTTATTAATTAGTTTATCATGGAAACACAGAGAGACGGTTTTGAGAAGTGACCAAATCGGAAAGGGTTTTTATTTCCTTGCATTCACCTACTGTTTGGGGGCAACTCTTGTAGTGCTTTTAGATCTTCTCTGACCATAGAGTAGCAATGAATACTATTTTTCAGAGATTATTTTGGGGAAGGCCTAAATCCAAGAAGGAAGTAATTTGCCTAATGTCCTCCAGCCAGTGCAGTCTCAGAATTAGAAACAGAAATAAGATAACAATTTCTTGATACTCACTTCAAGAAGTTCATCACTAAGCTGTTTTCACGGGCTACATTGATCACAACACATTGCAAAATACTATCCAATTCCAAGTATTGGTATTGAACTTTGATCTGATCAGATAACATTTAAGGAACGAATATTCTTTAATAACCTAAATGCAAAAAGAATTTGAAAAAGAATAGATACATGTACATGTAAAAAATAATCAACTCTATGAAGCCCTAGAAATTTCCTTGTTATACAGTGGTCTGGTTTGTACTAGTGTTTTACTGAAAAGGAAGCAGCAAAGAAAGAGGAAACAAATGCAAGCCACTGTCATGTTGTCATGGAGTGTGTCTGGGCTCATTTGAACTCGGGCAAGTCGGCAGCCCTGGCCCTCATGCTCTGCTTCCTGCATGGCACACAGGATGTTCAGCATCCGTCCACATGTGGCCATGGATGAGAGAGCCATGTTGACTTTCCTGAGGTGGGGTAAGAGTCTCTGTTTCAGGGTGGAGGCTCCAAATTCAGGGTACAGAGAGAATGTGTCCAGAAGTCCAGGTGACCGACATACCCTCTGGAGCTAGACAAGAAGAATAACTAATAATAACTAATATCTACTGAACACTGAGTGTACCAGTAGCTCTTTTATGTACTTATGTGGATCATCTCATTTAATCTTCTTAACAAATCCATGCCAAATAAAGAAACTGAGATGTGGAAAAGATAAGATACTTGCCCAAGTTCACAGAAGAAATAAGTAGCAAAGGCAGGCTGCAAGCTCAGGTGGTTGACTTTGAGGCTGAACTCTCCGTCATTCTGCTGTATTAGCTCACTCATCAATGCAGATCATAAGCCTTGGTTAAGGCACGGTATTCTTTCAAGATACCATGTTAGTGGGAAGAGAGTTATTGCCTAGACTGAGGGTAACCATTATGATGCATACTGGTAATTGAAATAAAAATCACAAATGAAGGTGTTATTTAATCAAGTATTTTGAGTACCACGTAACCAATCTCTGGGAGAAACTGAAAAAGAATGGGAACTGGGCTTGGCCTGAAGGAGCTTGCAATCAGAAGGTGCTACAAGTGACATCAAAGAGGAAGAAATATCTTTTGGAAACCTGTCATTGAGAGGTATGTCTGTAATCACCAGGAAATGGAGTTCCCCCATGATTTCTTTTTTTTTTTTAATAAATTTATTTATTTTACTTATTTTATTTTTGGCTGCATTGGGTCTTCGTTGCTGCATGCGGGCTTTCTCTAGTTGCAGGGGCTACTCTCGTTGCCATGTCTGGGCTTCTCAGCGTGTTAGCTTCTCTTGTTGCGGAGCATGGGCTCTAGGGGCACGGGCTTCAGTAGTTGTGGCATGTGGGCTCAGTAGTCGTGGCTCACGGGCTCAGTAGTTGTGGCTCGCGGGCTCTAGAGCGCAGGCTCAGTAGTTGTGGTGCACGGGCTTAGTTGCTCCACGGCATGTGGGATCTTCCCGGACTAGGGCTCAAACCTGTGTCCCCTGCATTGGCAGGCAGATTCTTAACCACTGCGCCACCAGGGAAGCCCGTTCCCACATGACTTCTGACTCTGAGGCTTCCCCCTATGGTGTTAACACCAGAGTTTTTGAGGAAGAACATCTGTTTTCTATTTTCTTTTTTTCTTCTGAAGTTCTAGGACAACTTCTTAGCCTTTTGGGTCTCAATGACACAGTCATTCCATGACACAGAAGATATATTCTAGTGAGGGAAATAAAACCAGATGAGAAACCTCCCCATAACTCCCCTGTGTATAGTTTGTTTTGTCACTTTTTCTTTGGCTGCATTAGGCAAAGTGGCAATAAATTCTACTAGCTCTTTTCTCTTAGGGAATCCAGAAAACATTATGTTTGAGAAATTTTCACTTAAGATAAGGATGTGAAACAGACCTGCAGAATGAGAGACTCCATCTAAAACACTCCACCAATCATTACTTTCAAGTGCTTAGGACAAGTTCAACACAATACAAGGACCAGGTAAAAATCCCAAGAGAAGTATTATACAAGCACAATCCCTGATCCTCGAGGACTTTGCAGTTTGGTTAGAGATAGAAAGTACTATATGACACTCTAGAAGACCCAGATAATAAAATGCAAAGTGGGAATTGTTATCCATAGGTGTTTACAGAAAGGAGAGGTGACTGAGAGCTGGGTAACCAGGGAAGGCTCTAAGAAGGAAGTAGAGATGAGGGTGTATGAGTGCACTGTGTGTGTGTGTGTGTGTGTGTGTGTGTGTGTGTGTGTGTGGTGGAAGATGTGGATATTAAAGAGCATGAGACTCAGGGCTCTGCTGTGGTGTGACAGCCAAAGAAGACATCTGTGCTCTCCAACTTTGGGAATTTATTTTGCCATTGTGACTACACCATTCCACCTCTCTGCTCTTTTCTTGGCAGAATTGCCAGTTGACCTAAAAATGCTGCCACTGGATGCTGTATCCTCTTCAACACTGGGGCAAGTTTAGACAAGATAAATTATTTTTAGCTAGCCCCTGAGTTGGTGATAAAAAGACTGAGGTCCAAGAAAAATAAGGCATATTTGAAAGTTGCTAGGAGAGTAGATCTTAAAAATTCTCATCCCAAGAAAAAAATTATAACTATGTATGGTAATGGATGTTAACTAGACTTATTGTGGTGATCATTTTTCAATATATACAGATATCAAATCATTATGTTATATACCTGAAACTAATATAATGTTATATGTCCATTATACCTCAATAAAAATTAATTTAAAAATAGATACCTTTAATATCTGTTGATCATATAAATGACAAAATGTGTCTTTTAAATGAGTTAATTATACACTATTTACCATGGTTTCTTTAGATGTATTTGTGATACATCCTTTATTAAGTGTACAGACAATGCTTAGTGGGCATAAGAATTCAGGGGCCTCCTATAAGTGGGGCCCTTTATGAGATGAGAACCAGCACTTTAATTTAGAAAACACAGCAAGAATGATGCTTGGGAAAATTTCAAGAAATCAAAGTCTAGGTTTGTGAAAGAAAGAAAGGAAGGAAGGAAGGAAGGGAGAGGGGGAGAGAAGGGGAGAGAGAGAGAAAGAGAGAGACAGAGAGAGTGAGAGAGAGAGAGAGAGAAAGAAAAAGAAAAAGGAAGAAAGAAAAAGGAAGAAAGAAAGAAAGAAAGAAAGAAAAAGGAAGAAAGAAAGAATGAAAACGAAGGGAGGGAGGAAGGAGGATGAAAGGAAGGAAGGACGGAAGAAAAAGAAGGGAATGGCTCTGTAGGAGAAAGTCATGCAAGCACCGCAGGGTATTTTCTCAACATTTACGCAGTAGGCCTCTAGAAAAGGCCACCAATCTATCAGCTTTATTCTGGCTACTTTTTAGGGACTTTGGGGAATTTTCCTTTAAGACAATACTGCAGTTTCTTGACAACTTATTTGTGACACATATTTTCTTCATAAACCCATGTAGTGTCTTGTTCTTTTGCTTCTCTGGCACCCCTTCTGGTTTTAGAATGCTCATGGTTCTCTCATCTCTATAGAAAGTGGGTTTGCTTTTTTTGTTTTGGAGAACAGGGAGAGGCTTCAGCCTGGTGTACACAAGAACTTCTGGAAAAATTGCTAAATTCTGTATTTAGAGGGAAGGCATGGTTTTCTAGGGTTAAGAACAGGGTCTTTCTCTTGAACATGGCACAGTTGTGCAACTTGATGAATTACAGGTCATGAAGAATCAGTAATGTGATCTTTTCCACCCTTTCATCTCTGTCCTTAGCACACTTTGCTAGAACCTGGGCCCTTCACTCTATCACAAGAGACATATAAAGCCTTTCCTTGGGTAGCATCACCATCTTCTATTTTCCCAATAAATACCTGAAACTCTGTATCCTAAGCTCCACTCTCCTCTCTGGCAGAATTATCCTCTGTGATCATAAGACCTTGCTTATGGCTAGCTGCTACTTTGGAAAAGACCTGATGATTTAATGGGGCCATTCAATCTTTTTCAATTTAAAGGAAGCATTAACCTAAACTTAAAGAGTTTAATGGCACTGTGTTGGGTCGAGTAAGCAGGCATGCATGGATTCACTCATTCATGAGCTGATTTGTCCTAGAAAAAATTTCAGAACAATGTCGAAAAACTCTTTGGGGGTCTTTTCTTCTTTTCCAGTTGTTGAACACTCCATAGGCATCAGCCATTGCTGTTAAGCACTGGGGTGAAAAGATGAATGGGGCTCGTGTGGCACCATGTCTTGTCCACGGAGAGATTACAGTCCAGCCAGGGAATATACATATATACCCAACTACTGACTTATATTAGGAATCAGAAGCAGGTGTGAACTTGTATTCTGATTGGTGAGGGAAAAAAGGCCTGTGTGCTTTTTCCTGAGAAGAGGGAATATTGAGAAAGAGAATTCTCTCCCTTACCTCTTTCACCAGGGAAGCATTGGAAGAGAACTAAAATTAAAGCCCAAAGGGGTGAATGCTGGTTTTGCTATCTTGAAGCAGAAAAGCAATTGGTGAAAGCTTCCCTAGAAAGCAGCCTCCTTTTGGAGCCCAAGGCCAGTGTGGAAGAGGCTGTGCACTTAACACACAAGGGTGTCTGAGAGTCTGAGCCTTTGTTCCTGGTTTACACCATGCTAGGTTCGCCCACGCCTGCTTTGGTGTGACCAGCTCTTCTTGATGATGCATGGTGGTGCTGGTGTGGGGCGGGGGTGAGAGAGAGGGATATGGGAAGATGGGAGCTCCATTTTCCCATACAACGCCCCTAACAACAAGGAGGAAAATGCAGTATCTAGCTCGCTCTGGTTCCCCTCTTACTGTACGCAGCTCCGCGAACAGTACCCTCAGTTTTCTCAGTTGCCGCTTTCAAAAGAGGTCCTGAGATTCACAAGTGAACTCCAGTGCATAAGGAAGGATGGCTATAATCCAAGGAGGGCAACTTAACTTCCTAAAACTTTCTGCTCCTGTCATTTGGTCTCACCCCTCCCTTGCTCCTCTGCCCCAGTCCCCCACACCCACTCTGCACACTTTGGCCTTTGTGTTTTTAGTTCCCACTGTTTGGAACATACATCTCTGTCATCTCTGCCTTCCTTCTCTAAACGTGCTGATCCTCCAAGACTCAGCTGAATTCCTCTTCCTTAGGTCCTTCCCGTCACATAACTATAGTTAACCTTGAACTGCCTTGCTTTGGGACTCCCACCTTAGAGGTCTGCATTATTATTTAGATATTTTTTGGCTTTTTAATCACTTTGGACGTGCTCACTTTGTCTTTCAAACTGCACAGAAAGAAACTAAGTCACAGAATTCTTTTACGTGCACAATAGAAGGTACATAGTGCTTGGCCTGTCACTGGGCCCTAGAGATAGATGCTTGCTTGATTGACTCTGTGGCGGCCTGTAGCATCAGACAACTAGAATGGGTGGAGTAGTGGAGGCTCAAAACTGAGGGAAGACGCAAAGATAACCAGGATGACGGTCATGATGGGTAGGACTCCAGAGAATGTCCTGCTAGCTATGCGTACATATCACAGCTTGCTTACGCGTATCCTGTTGAAGTTTCTGTTTCATTAGACTGCTAAGGCAAAGAAGTCCCTGCTCAGAGGAATGAGCATAAATGATCTTCAAAGTTCTCAGCCAGAGACAGGCTGGATATCAAAACATGCTGTCAGCATGTCCCTGCTTAGCCCCTTGGCTGGCCCATTCCATCCTTTGCCTTTGGCAGCTCTGGGATCTATAATACTTTTCATGAAAGCACGAAGTCAGTATGTTTCATTCACATGGATCTTGGTGAAACTTGCAAAAGAATGGAGCATGTTTTCTATTCTTTCACAGTCTACAACACACTTGTGAACTTACTGGAATGCTCTGGGCCCACTCAAGACAGGAAATGAGGTTAGTGTTGTTGGTGCATCATAGTGTTGTTTCTGAAAATGAGACTTTCTCTGGCTCCAAGGACCAGAAACATGCAGACAGCCACCCAAGAAGCTCGTAGCTGGAGAAGTAGGAGCTGTTGCCATCATTTGTCTCGGATAACGTGATAAAGCTGAAGGTGTGGGCATGTGGCAAAATATTTCCCTTTAGCAAACAATAAAACCATAAGCAACAAAAGGAAGGAGAAAATGCTATAAATCCTCTCTCATTTTCCTGATCACCCACAAGGAGCACAAAGGTCAAGATACTGAAAGTTACACTCACAAGAGCCTGGCCAGGCTGAGGATTTTTTGAGAATCTGTAGCTTAGTATGGGGCTTTCTATCACAGGACGTGCAAGCGGTTTCATTCAGCTGGACAAGAGAAAATAATCGGGTCCCAGGCAAAAAATTCCAAGAAAAAGTCCCTTTCCTTTTGATGACAACATTAATAATGATAATGATAAAAACAATAGGAACTAATTGAGCAACTACTATGTGCTAGTAATCTGGTCTTGGTGCTTTACACATTCTAGTTCATTTAATCTTCATGAAAGTTCCCTAAGGTAGTCACTAGCATTATCTCCATTCTACAGATAAGTAAACAGAGGCACAGAGTGGGCAAAGGACTTGTCTTAAGATTCATGGAGTGAATTAAGTCAAGGAGGTAGACTCCAGTTTCCAGACTCTGCTCAAATAAGTGAAATATAAAGATAGTTCTTGAGCTTCTAGAGGATGGAGTTTAAGCCTTCTTTATCCATGGGACCTTGTGCAGTACTTGGGCTAAAGCCGAAGTTTAATAAATATGTATCCTACAGCTGGCTAGATCAATAAGTCATTGGTAGAAAGGTCAGGGGCCTCATCCCTTCATCTGTTCTCCCTGCTGTGGTGATATTTGAACCCAGGGTAGTAGGGAGTTCAGGTTCTCGTGACATGAGTTCCCTAGATGGTTTTAAAGGGCAGCGAGGTCATTTCTTTCCTTCTGTATACTCCCTTTGCTAGAAAAGTCCAGAGAGAATGGAAGCTGTGCAATCAGGTCATATTATAGCCAAGTTTGCTGCTGTTGTGAAGGCCTTGGCTTCAGGTGCTTTTTCACGAGACCCTAAGAAGGTACTCTGATGGTGAAAATTGCCTTTTCATTTGTTTTTGTCCTTTTCTTCTCTCCCTTTTCATCTCTTGTATACTTTTATCTTTTACCTTCTCCTCTCATTTTCCTTTCTCTTTACTTTCCATTCATTTTATGTTAGAGCCAGAGTTATTTAAAGTGTCCTAAAAATATTGTCATTGATAATTAGACATGATGAAAAAGATATATACATATATCTTTTTAGTCATCATCATCATGTCTAATTTTGTGGTTGTGTGATTTACACACACAAGATCTCTAAGAAGGGTATAAGACACATAGCTATAAGCCCTAATCTAATTCCCAGCCCAAGCAAACTTAGATTGAGCCAAAGACAGCAAATCATCATTCTAAACAATCTCTTTGACTTGTAAACTGTTATTATTTGATCAGAATTAAAGCACTTAGCCTGAATGAGAGCCACGAGGTACCTGAGGTGTCAGTCTAGACAGACACAAATATAGTAACTAGATGATTCTGAAAGACGTGTCTTTTGGGTTTCTCAGATCATCTATGACATATGACAGATATTGCCCATGTTAGAAGTATAGAGCTCACAATAAAAGACTAGATGTTTTCTGTAAACTCCTGCTTGCTATGCCCTCCATATAGTATAACATGCAACAAAATTCTACATATAACCAGTATTATATCTGAGAATACTAAAAAGGTTCAATTGGATGGACACACTCCCTCTTATTTACTCTGCTTACAAAGTTTTGTCTTCCCAGCTCCTATGCTCCCTTGAAATCGCTCAGGCTCCAGTCATAGGAGAACTCCAAATAGTCAAAAAAAAAGGACACTGTATAGTCTTTACCTCATTGACCTAACCCAAGGTACTTTACACCATTTACTATGGCTTGATATCTGGGACACCACTCTTTCATAATTCCTCTTCCATCTCTCCAACATCTCCTTTTCAGTTCCCATTACAAGCCTACCTCTTAAATGCTGTCATTCTCCAAAGTTTAGTCCTTGGTCTTCTTCTCTTCTTACTCCTTATAGTTTCCCCAAGCAATCTCTTCCACATCAAAAGGGTCTGGTATTATCTGTACAGTGATGACATTCAAATCTGGATCTCCTGCCCAGATCTTACTCGGAAGCATTAGAACTATATAACTGCCACTGGACATCGCCATATAAATGTGCCACAAAATCTTAAATTTAAAATTTCCCTGAATGAACTTACTTCCTCCCACCCCCAATATTTATTTCCTCTTGGATTCCCTCTTTTGGTTAACCAGAAAACCAATCAACCTAAAAATCCAAGCAAGAAAGTCAACAATTATCCCTGAATCTTTCCTCCCCCTCATACCTCTTACCCAGTTGATCACCTCTTAATTCTTCCTCAAAGTTGATTCTTTCCATTCATGCCCACTAGCATCGCCTTAGTTCAGGCCTTTCTCTTCTCTTATCTAGATTATCATACTAGTTTTATAACTGGGCTCTGTGACAATCCCTTACTGTTACTTGTTCTCTACACTGTTGCCAGTATATGCTTTCTAAAACACACATCTAGTCACTGCTCCACTCTTTTCAAAGACTCCCTCACTGCCCAGATAATAAAGTCCAATGTCCTTTACATGGTTTCATATTGGGACTTTTTTGGCCAGAAGTGATGGAAACTCAATTTAAAGTGGTTCAAGTAGAACCCAGGTAATGAGAATGTCCAGGAATTGAACAGAAGCTTCAGGCACAGGGCTCAAGTGATATCACTAGGGCTTCATCTTTCCATTTCTCTTGATCTCTCTCACTCTGTCCCTGGATTCTACCTTCCTTGGTGTGTTTGTCTCATTTGGCATACAACTTGCAGGCAGCAGGAGATGGTAGCTGCTTACAACTCCAGGCTTGCATGATCCATACAATTCAAGATTCCAAAGGAAGAAGACCCTTTATCCCAATTTTCATACATCAAATCTTAGGGAAAATTCTTATTGGCCTGGCTTGAGTCATGTGCCTTGAATTAATCATCATAACCAAGGAAGACAGAACCATAGACTGGGTAATTTTGAGTCATTTTCTGTCTCTAGGAGGTTGCCATGAAAGATAGCCCAACCAAGATCACAAAGAGTAGGGAAGTGTGGTTCCCCAAAGAGAATCAGGGTGTTATTATCACTTGAAGGGGAAAGAGATGCTGATCAGACAAAATGACTTAAGTACACTCCCCATGACATACAGATCTCTCCATGATCTTGATCACTGTCAGTCTCTCCCATCACTACTCTTTCTTTCCATCACTGGACTACTTATAGACTCCTGAATGTGCCAGTTCGTTTCAGACCTTCCTGCCTTTGCAAGTGCTATTTTCTCTGCCTGGAATGTCTGGCAGGCTAAGTTGTATTCCTCTCTACAACTCCAGCTTAAATACCTTCTCCTCTGAGAGCCGTTTGCTGACTTCCAGCTCGTAAGGTGATTATTTCCTCTTTTGTGCCACTATTATACATAGTACCTACCAACATTATTATGCTTTTTTTCACCCTATGCTGCAATTATTCATTTTTTTGTCTGCCTAGTCCAACAAACTGGGAGAGTACTACTAGATCCCTGAAACGTACAACAGATGCAGAGTAGGTGTTCAATAAATTATTGCATTGTGTTATGTGAATAAATACATGAATGGCTGAGTTTTTCAGTGGTAGAAATAACATATAAAGTTTACTATTTTTCCTGGAGATCAGGAACATCCTTTGACTCACCCTTCTGCTCCTTCAACCTCCACTTGATACATGCACACACAGATACATATGTGCAACAATTCCTCCAGAGGGATAAAGAGAACTACCTCCTTAGGACACACAGGGTTATCCTACTAACTGTTCCTTTATGCCCTTTCTACAGCTGGAAAAATAGCACATTGATCTTTGAAATGCTTTTTTCTTTTTGGATAGATGGAGAAGTATGAAACAAGCAGAAGGCTAAAGGGTGTCTGAAGGGGAGAAGGGGAGGCCAGATGGAGAGGGAAGGATGAAGGAGAATGATAGAATCCCAAAAGACAAACTTTCTGGACATTTCACTTTTGGTTACGGTTGTCCAAGTTTGTTTCCATGATGAGAAAATGGTATATGAAACTATTTGTGCCTGCATCACATGACTTTTGTGTGTTTACATAAGCAAGTTTAGTTTTGCTTAATACAGCTAAATTCCTCTCAAAGGAGTGTTGTTCTCAGAAAATGCATTAGTAATATAAGACTTGGATTTGCCAAGGAGAATTTGTGTGATCTTAGATCATCAGTCACCAAACATTCTACATCTATTTAATATCTGGAAAAATGGAAATCATTAATCCTGCTTTGACTTTCATCCCCAAAGGGTTATGTGAAGTCCTCAAATGAGATGTGTCAGAAAGTATTTTGTAATGTGTTAAATCAATGTGTACAAGAGTGAGTCATTAATATTAGAGAATGGTTAAAATTCCTCCATAGAACGATGTTAATGTAAATGCCATATTTTGAAGTTTATTTTTGTTTTTGTTTTACATTAATTTTCAACAATTGGATTTTAAAGGTACAGTAATAAGATTGTGAGTACATTTATGAGATGTCTCTGCTAAGCTTATAAATTGGATAAATGAGGATTTTTCTTAATTTGGCTGACAGCATACAAATCTGTTTTACCTGAGAGAAATAAAAAAGAAAGGGATGGAGGAGAAAAAAAAAATCTGTAGCCAAATTTATTAAGGTGGATGCACTTGTTAGAAGAGCTAAAGAGTTTTGATGATCTAAGATCACAATTAGCAGCAGCATGACCTGGTCGAGAGAGAAGTCAAGGGGGCTGGTTCAAATTCCAAGTGTTTTCTGGAGTACTATGTGACTGTGGGAAGACATTTCTTAGACTTCTATTTGGAAGTGCTGAGGAAATTGCCAGTAGAGAAAGAAAATTTAAAAATATACCATGTATCCACAAGATCAGATTCAACTGAAAAATATTACACTATTTTTATGGTATCAGTGCTTTGCACAGTATCAAGGTTCACTAATTATTTGTTGAGTGAATATGTGAATGAGCATTGGAGTCAGAGAGAGGAAACAAGGAGAAATTCATTGCTTACTTGACCTTCAATGTGTTGTTAAGTTTAACTTTTCTCTCTTTGTTTTCCTTCCTATGGAGGAAGGACAATTTTTATACTGAGAATCAATGATAACATGAGATGGAAAAGTAAACACAAGATAAAAGTAACACCACCTTCCATACGTAGGCTTAATATTTTTCTAAGTTCTTTTATGTGCAACCTCTCATTGAAACTCACTGACAAGAGAGTATGGGAATTTTATAGGCACAATGTTTAAGCATACATACTTGGTTGCTTTCCCTCTTGCTAATAAAACTGATCTCTTCTACCCCATCCTCTGTCTCTCTCACGCTCAAGGAACACTATGAGCTGTTTCAAGGAATGATGCCAGGTTCCATCCACAGGTCTAGCCACCTGAGACAAGCGTGGGCAACTGGCATGATTAGGTCTCTTGGGGATTAAGAAACCTCCCCTGACTTATTGCCTCAGCAGGGCTGGCAATGACTCTTTCTTCAGCTTCACCCCTCCCTTGCTTACTTCTGCTGTGGTGTAAATGGTATTACCTGAAGCATAGAAGTACAAAGAGGAAAGGGGTGGTAGTAAACTCAAGTAGAGAAAGTATCAGGAGATCACTTGGTAGACCTGAGCTCAAGCTAAGCACTCCCAAATTCACCTCAATATCCCTGTCAGTCAGCATGTAGCCCTCATCTAGCTTCAGATTGCCACATGGGAGAGTGAGCCCCAATTCACAAATGCTCATGGGAAAAAAGATTTTACTTCCTTTCACCATGTAAAGGGTACAGATTTGGGTGAGCACACACTTAACATGCTTTACCATGACCTGTTGAGCTTTATCTTTAGAACTGTTGAAATCCTAACTATCTTTGGGATTCTTTCCACAACCTCAGTATCATAAAGAGGAACCTGGAAATTCTGGCAAACTGGGTCCTGGATATTACCCAAAGAAGAAATCTGGAAGACCAGCATCTTTGGAAGTAGAGCACAGCACAATCTATCCATCTTCATCATTGATGGCATTTTGCCAGATACAACTGACCAAACTCCTTTTTCTTATATGCTCACCTCTACTCCTTACCTTCAGCCCATGGAGTGATTAATCTCAAGGGCAACAAAGAAGCAAAAATAATGATCTCATCAAGAGATAGCTTTAGAATCCCTTTCAATGGGTTTGAACAACAATGGAAGCAAATTCCTCCTTTAGTAAGAGTCCTCTTGGTTTATGCAAAACAATGGCTAAAAACACTAGGCACCCTCCTACCAAGGTAGAAGATACCAAACAAGAACCAATGCTGATTTGGAAAAGACAAATCTTTTCTAGTTGGAAATGTAATAAAGTCTATATCTTTCCAGAGAACCCAGACTGCCCCATATTGGAAAGAAACAATGATTTGCCACTTAATTTCTAACTTAAATATGTTTTTCCAGATAATAGGGAAGGAGTAATATTGCCCAACTCATTTTATGAGCCTAGTGTAGTCTTGATTCCAAAAGTAGATCAGGATGACTCAACACTTATTTATAATTAAAAGCAAAGTCTTAGAAAACTAGGAATAGCCAGGAAATCCTTAATTTGGTGTTAGTTATATACCAAAAATCTAGAACAAACATTGTGGTCAGTGAAAAAGCCTACACATTTCCTTTAAATACTGGAAATAAGACAAGTACACACTGCTACTATTTCACACAGTACTAGACATGCTGCTGAAAGTTACCTGGAAAGAAAAAGAAGTAAATTCAAGAATTGGAAGAAAAAAATAAAACTCATGACTTGCAAGTGATATGATTATCTACCTAGAAATACCAAGGGAGGTACAGACCAACTCAGAACTATTAAGAGTTCAATGTGTTTGCTGGATCCAAGATTACTGCACGATAATAAAAGCACATTCCTTTATCAGTAGTAATCAAATAGAAAATGCTATTTTTAAAAAAGATGTCTCTCTCAATCACAAGAAAAAGTTATCAGAAGTTAACTTACCCAAGGGTACACAAGATTTCTAGAAGATGACCTGAACAAAGGGAGAGGCATTTTATTATCTTGGATATGAGGACTTAAATGTTACAAAGAAACCAATTCACTCCACATTTATCTATAAGTTCAGTGTAAACCCAATAAAACTTTAATCTGGATCTTTGAAGAAACTAACAAAAAATTCTAACATCTCAGAAAACAAAACTGCAGAGAGAAAGCTTAACCTATCAGTTATTAAGAATACTAAAAAATCATAGTTATAAAAATAGTTCCAAGAACATGGAGCCTAGAGAGACAGACCTATGTATATACAGCAAAGGAAGTTCTGCAAACCAATGGACAAAGAGCAGATGGTTTAGTGGATGGTGTTAAGAAAACAGGCTTGCAACATGTGGAATAATGAAACTGGATTCCTTCTTCAATAGTAAATGCAAATGGTAGATTGCAGATGGATTCAGAACCAGATGATAAAACAAAATTTATAAAAGTACATACAAGGTAATGCAAAAGAATATCCTTGTGACCTAGAAGTGGGGGAAACTATTCTTAAACAATGCTTCCCCCTAAAATAATTCCACAAATCATTAATAAAATAATTGATGAATTTGATTATATAATAATTAGGTCTTTCTGTTCAATGAAGGACATCATAGATAAAGTTTATAGACATTACATATTGGAAGAAGATGTTTAAATGTCTAAAACCACAAAAGACTAATACTTAAGATAAGAAACACATGAAAATCAACAAGACAGGAATTTCCAATCAAGAGATGGGCTAAAGACATGATTGGGCCATTATAGAAGAGGAAAGGCTAACAAGCGTTATGAAAAGCTGTCCAAACTCAGTAGTAATTAGAGAAATGCAAATTAATCAATGAGACATTACTTTACATTTGTTAAACTGGCAACAAAAAAAAGAGAGAGAAAGATGGACATTGCCAAGCATTGATAGAGATATGGGGACATCTTTTCCATAGAGTATAGATTGGTGCAGAGATCACTCTAACAGTCCTTGGTCCAAATAAATAACCCCGTACTTAATGACCAAGCAATCGTATTTCTGGATATCTACCCAAAGACATTCTCACACAGTTTCACAAGGGAACATTTTCAAGAAAGCTCATCCCAGTGTTGCTTTTGGTGGTGGAAATTTGAGGCAATCTTGGTGTCCAATCCTGGGGGAAATATAGGTTGAAAGTGAAGAATTACCATCATGAAGGACTGTACAGTGAAAGAAATAACAGACTACATATGCCCACAGTTTCATAAACAAATGCTAAAAAAGTTATGGCTGAGTTTTTAAAAAGAAAGAAAAGATAGAAATAGGAGTGGTATCTGTAAATAACCCATCTGCATCAATTTAAAATTCATGCAAATAAAATGCATATTTTGTAAGAATAATACATACAAAAAAGATAATCATTAAATACTTTAGAACACTTTCCTATTATGTGAGGCATAGGGATGGAGAATTGGTGTGGGAAACGGAGGAAAGAATGAAAGAAATTAAGCAAGAGACTAGCATGGACCTATGACAATAATGTGCATTCTGAAGAGTATGATTAACTCAAATATATCTATTTCTATACATCTCTATGTTTATCTATCTACCTATCTATCTATCTATCTATCTATCTATCTATCTATCTATCTATCTATCTATCTATCTATCTATCTAGGGACATGGAAATTTCTACCACCAGGTAGGAGCACAGAATGGAATCATAGAATGTCCTTGTTGGAAGGGGCTGGTCAAGACTGAATTTTATATATTCTCCCCCTCTAGGAGGGCCTTCTTCAAACTCTAGCTTCTTAAAGGAGAGTCCATGTCAGTTCCAAAAGAAAAGAAAAAAAAGGAAGAAAGGAAAAAAATGCAGACAAACAGGCTCAAAGAACCATTATTTAAGTATTATTGATATAATTAAAATTATGGAGTTAGAAAACCTCAGGAAAGAAAAAAATAAAAGCAAGTACAAGATTAAATAATATATTTGCCATACCTCCAAAACAACACAAGTTCCAGGCAAATCAATTAGCTTGGCCCAAGTAGTCATGATTTTCAATAATCATTGTGGAGACCAAACGTAGTAAGACAGACTAAACTTCAACTGAATTAGTGAAATCTTTTGTTGTCAGGCAGAAACGTCCTCAAAGTGCTGTGGTATGTTCCTGGTTCACAGTTCATGTGGAGGAGGTTTGACAACCCCTAGCAGAATGTAATCTTATGCTTTGTTTAATGTAAATTGCACCGTTTTTCCCCTTTGGGGTACCCAAGTAAAGAAAGGTGATTTTTCAGTAGTTTAAAATCCTAGAGAAGGAAAATTACTGTTCAACTAATGAATTTTACAAGAGAACACCAGCTGCATCTGACATAAGTAGACAGACACCCATACTAAGCAGATGGATTGGTTTCTTCTGGGAAATGTTATAAACAGGAAAAAGCAAACACCCTTCCCACACAAATTTTTAAAAATTTTCCTTTGGTATTTGTTTAATATCTTGATTAAAAATGCGGGTCACATGAAACTCTATGCCCAAACTGGAGATACTGAGTGTAAAAATATCAGACACATTAGATGGGAGAGTAGGGCCCATTCACCATAAGGGGGCTAAGATCAGAGATCATCACAAGTGACTCCCCACTGTCAAGTGAAGCAATGAGTGCTCCAAAGAAAAATTCTAGGGCTTTCATTCATTCACTCAAAATACATCAAAGAGTAACTCATTCTCTAGGCACTGTTCTCTGAACTGTGAACAAGACTAGCAAAACCCTTTATAGTCTAATGGGATCAGACAGACAAGAAATGTGTAAACAAGTAATTACTAAGATAATTTCACATTATGTTAAACACTGGGAAGAAGAAAAAGATGGAAAGTAGCAATGGGAGAAAGAGAGGAGAAAGAGAGGAGAAAGAGTGAGGGTGAGAATATGGGAAAATATATTTTGGCAGTTGTGGGCTCCTCTCACTAGAGTGGTTAGAGGAGGTCCATCTGAGGAGTTGGCATTTTAGGTGGAACTGAATGTTGAAAGGATGGGATGATGGATAGCGAAGAGTGTTGTAGGGAGAGGGAAATAAATAAATCAGGAAAGAGAATGGCATATATGGGCATAGAAACAAAGGCAGCATGGTTGAAGCACAGTGAGCAAGCTGGGGAGTGATAAAAGGTGATAATCAAAAGGAAGACAGGGGTTAAATTATGCAAAACCTTATAGGCTATGAGAAAGAGTTCAGATTTTTATTACAAGTGCAGAGCACTGTAAGTGGGGAGAGGGGTAACAGGATCTAATTTATACTTTGAAAGATCATTCTGGCTTCTAGGGAAAGGGAAAAAGAATAGAAGCAAGAAGACAAATTAGGAGGCTCTTATGGCAGTCCTGGTAAATGATGATGGTGGCTTGGGTCGAGATTCTGCCAGGAGCAATAGTTACTTGTGATCTGACTCAGGATATCCTTGGAGGACTGGCTGATCAACTGGAATTGGTGTGTAAGGGAAGGAAGAAGACCAAGGACAAGTTAATTCTGAGATTTAATGTGTTATGCAGTCAAGTGGTGATGTCAACTAGGCAGCTGGATATAAGAGACAGGAGGTCTTTGGTGAGGCAGGAGCTGGAAAAATAATTAGAACTTTAACAGGAATGATTAGGGAGCGGGGGAGCTCTGATGAACTATTTTTTTTTGGAAGAATTGAGAGTTCACAAGACATCTTTTCAGCTTTTAGAAAATATTTCTGAAATATAACTCTGCTGACCTGTCTCAGACCTTCATAATGCAATACAGTATGTATACAATGCACATAACATGTCCAACGAATGCTTACTGATTAAGTGATTAATTAGTAGTTTATTATACTGATATTCTTTACCTCTCAATGTTGATTGAGACAATGGGCTTACTGGGGCAATTTCTTCATCTGTAAAATGAGTATAACAATATGTTCTTGCAGAGTTATCATGAATATCAGGCACATAGTAGGTATTTATGTGTAATAACTATTTTTGAAGATTGCATTCTAATCAATGTAGATCTAACAGTAAGGCAATCCAAAGAATTGTTTTCCTGAATTGAAAATGCTCCAATTGAAACTGCCTCAGGAAAAGTATTATTTTAGGAAATAATATATAATAGACTAGCATTTCCTTTCAGAATCAAGGAAATGACTTCTGAGTAACCTGCACTTTATTCAGTTTTTGACTTGTATTGAACACCTGTATTGTTGGCTCCAAGAAGTCCAGTGCTAACATGTTTGGTATGTATTTTTATTAGTCACGGTTTTCCAAAGAAACAGAACTAATAAAATATGTGTGTGTATCTATATCGATACCTATACCGTTCTCTCTCTCTCTATCTACCTATCTATCTAGAGAGAAATTTATTTTATGGAGTTGGCTCATGTGATTGTGAGGACCCTACGAGTCTCAATTCTGTAGGGTAGGCCAGCAAGCTGGAGACCCAGAGAAGGGTTGGTGTTGCAGCTCAAGTCCAAAGGCAGTCTGGAGGCAGAATTCCTTCTTCCTTAGGAGAGGTCAGTCTTTTTCTCCTAAGGCCTTCAACTGATTAGATGAGGCCCACCCATATTATGGGGGATAATCTGCTTTACTCAAAGTCTACTGACTTACAAGCCTCTTAGATAGCCTCATCCACAACAGGGCAGACAGCAGAAGCAAGAAGAACCACAATCCTGCAGCCTGTGGAACAAAAACCACATTCAGAGAAAGATGGACCAGATGAAAAGGCAGAGGGCTATGTACCAGATGAAGGAACAAGATAAAATCCCAGAAAAACAACTAAATGAAGTGGAGATAGGAAACCTTCCAGAAAAAGGATTCAGAATAATGATAGTGAAGATGATCAAGGACCTCAGAAAAAGAATGGAGGCAAAGATTGAGAAGATGCAAGAAATGTTTAACAAAGACCCAGAAGAATTAAAGAACAAACAAAGATGAACAATACAATAACTGAAATGAAAACTACACTAGAAGGAAACAATATCAGAATAACTGAGGCAGAAGAACGGGGAAGTGACCTGGAAGACAGAATGGTGGAATTCACTGCTGCAGAACAGAATAAAGAAAAAAGAACAAAAAGAAATAAAGACAGCCTAAGAGACCTCTGGGATAACATTAAACACAACAACGTTTGCATTCAAGGGGTCCCAGAAGGAGAAGAGAGAGAGAAAGGACCTGAGAAAATATTTGAAGAGATTATAGTTGAAAACTTCCCTAACGTGGGAAAGGAAATAGCCACCCAAGTCCGGGAAGCGCAGAGAGTCCCATACAGGATAAACCCAAGGAGAAACAAGCCGAGACACATAGTAATCAAATTGACAAAAATTAAAGACAAAGAAAAATTATTGAAAGCAACAAGGGAAAATCGACAAACATCATACAAGGGACCTCCTATAAGGTTAACAGCTGATTTCTCAGAAGAAACTCTACAAGCCAGAAGCGAGTGGCATGATATATTTAAAGTGATGAAAGGGTGTAACCTACAACCAAGATTACTCTACCCGGCAAGGATCTCATTCAGGTTCGATGGAGAAATCAAAAGCTTTAAAGACAAGCAAAAGCTAAGAGAATTCAGCACCACCAAACCAGCTCTACAACAAGTGCTAAAGGAACTTCTCTAAGTGGGAAACACAAGAGAAGAAAAGGACCTACAAAAACAAACCCATATCAATTAAGAAAATGGTAATAGGAACATATATATCGATAACTACCTTAAATATGAATGGATTAAATGCTCCAACCAAAAGACACAGGCTCACTGAATGGATACAAAAACAAGACCCATATATATGCTGTCTACAGGAGACCCACTTCAGACCTAGGGACACATACAGACTGAAAGTGAGGGGATGGAAAAAGATATTCCATGCAAATGGAAATCAAAAGAAAGCTGGAGTAGCAATACTCATATCAGATGAAATAGATTTAAAATAAAGGATGTTACAAGAGACAAGGAAGGACACTACATAATGATGAAGGGATCAATCCAAGAAGAAGATATAACAATTATAAATATATATGCACCCAACATAGGAGTACCACAATACATAGGGCAACTGCTAACAGCAATAAAAGAGGAAATCGACAGTAACACAATAATAGTAGGGGACTTTAACACCTCACTTACACCAGTGGACAGATCATCCAAACAGAAAATTAATAAGGAAACACAGGCTTTAAATGACACAAGAGACCAGATAGATTTAATTGATATTTATAGGACATTCCATCCAAAAACAGCAGATTACACATTCTTCTCAAGTGCACACGGGACATGCTCCAGGATAGATCACATCTTGGGTCACAAATCAAGCCTCAGTAAATTTAAGAAAATTGAAATCATATCAAGCACCTTCTCTGACCACAATGCTATGAGACTAGAAATCAATTACCGGGATAAAATGTAAAAAACACAAACACATGGAGGCTAACCAATACGTTACTAAATAACCAAGAGATCACTGAAGAAATCAAAGAGGAAATCAAAAAATATCTAGGGACAAATTACAATGAAAACACGACGATCCAAAAACCTATGGGATGCAGCAAAAGCAGTTCTAAGAGGGAAGTTTATAGCAATACAAGCCTACCTCAAGAAACAAGAAAGATCTGAAATAAACAATCTAACCTTACACCTAAAGGAACTAGAGAAAGAAGAACGAAAAAAACCCAAAGTTAGTAGAAGGAAAGAAATCATAAAGATCAGAGTAGAAATAAATGAAATAGAAACAAAGAAAACACCAGCAAAGATCAATAAAACTAAAAGCTGGTTCTTTGAGAAGATAAACAAAATTGATAAACCATTAGCCAGACTCATCAAGAAAAAGAGGGAGAGGACTCAAATCAATAAATTTAGAATGAAAAAGGAGAAGTTACAACAGACACTGCAGAAATACAAAGCATCCTAAGGGACTACTACAAGCAACTCTATGCCAATAAAGTGGACAACCTGGAAGAAATGGACAAATTCTTAGAAAGGTATAACCTTCCAAGACTGAACCAGGAAGAAACAGAAAATATGAACAGACCAATCACAAGTAATGAAATTGAAACTGTGATTAAAAATCTTCCAACAAACAAAAGTCCAGGACCAGATGGCTTCACAGGTGAATTCAATCAAACATTTAGAGAAGAGCTAACACCCATCCTTCTCAAACTCTTCCAAAAATTTGCAAAGGAACACTCCCAAGCTCATTCTATGAGGCCACTTTCACCCTGATACCAAAACCAGACAAAGATACTACAAAAAAAGAAAATTACAGACCAATATCACTGATGAATATAGATGCAAAAATCATCAGCAAAATACTAACAAACAGAATCCAACAACACATTGATAGGATCAGACACCATGATCAAGTGGGATTTATCCCAACGATGCAAGGATTCTTCAATATATGCAAATCAATCAATGTGATACACCATATTAACAAATTGAAGGATAAAAACCATATGATCATCTCAATAGATGCAGAAAAAGCTTTCAACAAAATTCAACACCCATTTATGATAAAAACTCTCCAGAAAGTAGGTACAGAGGGAACCTACCTCAACATAATAAAGGCCATATATGACAGACCCACAGCCAACATCTTTCTCAATGGTGAAAAACTGAAACCAGTTCCTCTAAGCTCAGGAACAAGAAGAGGTTGCCCACTCTCACCACTGTTATTCCACATAGTTTTGGAAGTTTTAGGCACAGCAATCAGAGAAGAAAAAGAAATAAACGGAATCCAAATTGGAAAAGAAGAAGTGACACTGTCACTGTTTGCAGATAACATGATACTATACACAGAGAATCCTAAAGATGCTACCAGAAAAAATGTAGAGCTAATCAATGAATTTGGTAGAGTAGCAGGATACAAAATTAATGCACAGAAATCTCTTGCATTGTTATACACTAATGATGGAAAATCTAAAAGAGAAATTAAGGAAACACTCCCATTTACCACTGCAACAAAAAGAATAAAATACGTAGGAATAAACCTACCTAGGGAGACAAAAGACCTGTATGCAGAAAACTGTAAGACAGTGATGAAAGAAATTAAAGATGATACAAACAGATGGAGAAATATGCCATGTTCTTGGATTGGAAGAATCAATATTGTGAAAATGACTATACTACCCAAAGCAATCTACAGATTCAGTGCAATCCTTATCAAATTACCAATGGCATTTTTTACAGAACTAGAACAAAAAATCTTAAAATTTGTATGGACACACAACAGACCCCGAATAGCCAAAGCAGTCTTGAGGGGAAAAAAAGGGAGCCTGAGAAAGCAGACTCCCTGACTTCAGACTATACTACAAAGCTACAGTAATCAAGACAATATGGTACTGGCACAAAAAGAAATATAGATCAATGGAACAGGATAGAAAGCCCAGAGATAAACCCATGCACCTATGGTCAACTAATCTATGACAAAGGAGGCAAGGATATACAATGCAGAAAAGACAGTCTCTTCAATAAGTGGTGCTGGGAAAACTGGACAGCTACATGGAAAAGAATGAAATTAGAACACTCCCTAACACCATACACAAAAATAAACTCAAAACGGATTAGAGACCTAAATGTAAGACTGGACACTGAAAACATAAGAACACTCTTTGACATAAATCACAGCAAGATATTTTTTGATTCACCTACTAGAGTAATGGAAATAAAAATAAAAATAAACAATTGGGACCTAATGAAACTTCCAAGCTTTTGCACAGCAAAGGAAACCATAAACAAGACAAAAAGACAACCCTCAGAATGGGAGAAAATATTTGCAAATGTATCAATGGACAAAGGATTAATCTCCAAAATACATAAACAGCTCATGCAGCTCAATATTAAAGAAACAAACAACCCAATCCAAAAATGGGCAGAAGACCTAAATAGACATTTCTCCAAAGAAGACATACAGATGGCCAAGAAGCACATGAAAAGTTGCTCAACATCACTAATTATTAGAGAAATGCAAATCAAAACTACAATGAGGTATCACCTCACACCAGTTAGAATGGGCATCGTCAGAAAATCTACAAACAACAAATGCTGGAGAGGGTGTGGAGAAAAGGGAACCCTCTTGCACTGTTGGTGGGAATGTAAATTGATACAGCCACTATGGAGAACAGTATGGAGGTTCCTTAAAAACTAAAAATACAATTATAATATGACCCAGCAATCCCACTACTGGGTATATACCCAGAGAAAACCATAATTCAAAGACACATGCACCCCAATGTTCATTGTAGCACTATTTACAATAGCCAGGTCATGGAAGCAACCTAAATGCCCTTCAACAGACAAATGAATCGATAAAGAAGATGTGGTACATATATACAATGGAATATTACTCAGCCATAAAAAGGAACAAAATTGGGTCATTTGTAGAGACGTGGATGGATCTAGAGACTGTCAAACAGAGTGAAGTAAGTCAGAAAGAGAAAAACAAATATTGTATATTAACACACATATGTGGAACCTAGAAAAATGGTACAGATGAACTGGTTTGCATGGCAGAAATAGACACAGATGTAGAGAACAAACTATGGACACCAAGGGGGGAAAGTGGCGGGGGTGGTGGTGGTGGTGTGATGAATTGGAAGATTGGGATTGACATGTATACACTAATATGTATAAAATGGATAACTAATAAGAACCTGCTGTATAAAAAAATAAATAAAATTCAAAAAAAAAAAGTCTACTGACTTAAATACTAATCTTAACCTAAAACATAGCTTCACAGGGACATCTAGACTGGTGTTTCACCAACTATCTAGGGACTGTGGCCTAGTCAAGTTGACACATAAAATTAACCATCACTGTGTTCACCCTTGGAGTTTAACAACGATGATACTGTTTATTCTATACAGAAGAAAAAATAAATCCCCAGCAACCTGTGTGAGAAAGCCTTAGTTATTAAAATCTCAAAGTAAGGCAAACTCATTCCACATCAGTTTCTTCAGTTTTTTTCAGTATTTCCTGACCAGGTGAGATTCTACTATATTATGGGGTTGTCTTAATACTCCAAGCTTCCTTTCTACCTACTCCTCCTTCTTCCCTGCTCCCTTTTTATCACATATCCCTGATGAAATACAGATGTAATCACTTTAAAAAGAAACGTAAGTGTCTTTAAGGAAGAAAACAGATTATAAGCAGAAAGGAGACCATATTCCACGACTCGTAGCTGAGAAATTACTGAGGGAAATGAGAATTTCAGTTCAGCTCCATTGCATGGCAGTTTACAGTTGTTTTCTCCTCAGTGACTTTGGAAGGAATTGATTCCTTTGAACAAAATGTAGTGCACAATTACTGAACAACTCTTTTCAATTTATTTTCAAAGCAGAATATTTTAAAAAATTGTGGAGAGGTGTCTGAGGTTCACAGGACATACTCCGGCCATGTTTACTACCCAAATATTTCCAATTATCAATAAACCCAAGTTTATTTATTTCCATTAATCTTGTGAGGAATGAGATGGTGACAAATATTTAAGGTCAGCAAAAGTTCACCTCTAGTTACCCAGGCAGGAAGTGTGGGCAAACCAGTTTGGTTCAGTTGTGCTGATGGTGGATAGGAGAAAAATCAAATGCAAGAGAGTTTCAAAATGCCCTAAGGGTAATACGAATTCTCACACATTTGAGGGAAATTCCATTCAATCAACAGTATTTATTGAATTCCTGCCATGTTCAAGGCACTGGACTAGGTAGAGGTAGTGGTAGGAGGAAAGATTTAGAGATGGGTAAACTATAGCTTCTATTCTCCTCATAATTCTAATCTAAAGGGAAGAATAAAGGCAGTGCATATATATCCATCATATAAGGCAAAGTATAGTCAGTAACTTAAGAATAGAAATATTCATGTAGTGGCTTTTTGGCCAAAATGTCTTTTTGTACTTTTAGAGGAAAAGGGTTGGGCAATCAGCTGACATCTACTACCTTTGAAAAATTTGCCCAACGGCCAAGAATCTGAGGAAGAAACTCTGCCTATCTTGGAAACAGTCTCCAGCTTTGACAGCAAAGCCTTCCCTATCACTTTATTCCATTATTGGTCTTCAGATTTAGGTCTCCAGTGAGGATTTAGGAATACGCTTCTGTAGGTGGCATCCAACCAACACAGCACCTGATACCACAAATACCTTTAGTAGATCCAGGCTGTAGATCCCAGAAGCCAAAATGAATATTAAATGCCATGATTATGTGTGCCTTCCACCTAGTTCTTGACTTGTCATGGGCCTGTATCTCTCACCTATTTTCTACTCCCTTGGTCTTCCCTGGGCCAAAGTCCAGAGATCTTTGCTTTTTTTGAGAGAAACTACCAAACTCACTGACTTTGGCCTTTCCTTGTGCTAATTTTCAGTTTGAATGTTTGCTCTGGCCACAGAGATTTAGTCCAGTTTACCAACTACTTTTATGATACAACCTAGAGCTTAGTCCAGATTGGTAGCTGGCTCCAGCTATACCCTAGCTACTAACTCAACAGCTGTCAAGTTCCAAGGAAGCTTCCAGTAGAACTGGATAAAATGACATAATGCTATGCTGTCAAACCACACCTTTCCCCTCTGTAACTGATTACAAAGTTAGTTTTTGTGCTTTCCTTTGAGGCAGCTTGACACTTACCACAAAAAAACAAAGCCAGATGTTTTTAAGGATTTGATTCCTCTCCAGCCATCTGTGTGCCACTTGTAAACTCAAAGGCACCTGCCTTTAAAACTTGAATTCTGGTGATGCGAGTCATATAAATTCGAGAGTGTGTAGGTCCAAATAGGCCTATGTCTGTAATAGTCACTCATTAAATATTTCTTGGGAGAATATATTTTTCTAATGCTTCTTACCATTTTCCCATTATTATTTCATTCACTCAATCACTCAATTATTGATCAAATATTTACTGAGTTCTTACTATGTGACAGGGACTGTTCTAGATGTAGGGAATATATCAGGGAACAAAAGAGACAAAAATTCCTGCCCTCCTGGAGCTTTCACTCCTCATTATGGTAAGGGTGAAGCAATAAATACCTTGGCATATTATATATTATTATAAATGGGCATGATTGATATAAACAAAAATAAAGTAGGAAAGGAGATAAAGAGGTTGGGGTCAGAGGAGGGATAAAGTTGATTAGGGTACCTCTATGCTCAAATGGTGGGAGATTAGGAAGAACTGATGAAATAAGACTGAGAAAGAATAGCAAGTGAGGGAGGAGGAAAACAAGGGATGTGTGGTTTTGGTAGTCAAGAAGATAAGAACTGAGAACTGATTTACCGACATGGAGGCCATTTGTTACTTGACAAGAGCAGTTCCACTGGAGTGATGGAAGGAAAAGCCTGATTGGACTTATTTAAGAAATAATGGGAGAAGCATATGAAAAAGTTCAACATCATCAGTCTGCAAGAAAATGCAAATTAATATCATAATGAGATACCAGTATCTCCCACCAGACTGAATTAAATTAAAAGGATAGTAATATCAGGTGTTGGTGAGAATATGGAGATTTACATTGTTGGTGGCCATGTAAATTGGCAAAGCCACTTTGGAAAATTAACTGGCAGTATCTTTTGAACTAAACATGATCCTGACACAATTCCACTCCTGGCTATATACCCAATAGAAACGAGTGCTTGTGTGCAGCAAAATATGTATAAGAATGTTCAAAGTAGCTTTAACAATGATAACAAAAGTTGGAAGCAATCCAAATATTCATCCATAGAATGGACAAACTGTGGTATATTCATACAATGTGATATAAGAAATGAAAAAGAATGAACCGCTGCCATCCTCAACAATACAGATGAATCTCACAGAAATAATATTGCATGAAAAAAGCTAGACACAAAAGAGGGTATACTGTGTGATTAATATAATATTCAGAAACAGGTAAAAATTAATCTATGGTGATAGAGTAGAAAATAGATATTACCTTTGAGGAGATAGTGACCAGAAAGGGGCGTGAGGGAGCCTCTCTTAAGGACTGGTATAATTCTAATTTTAACCAGAGTCATGCTTAAGTGCTATACACTTAAGATCTGTGCATTTCATTGTATGTAAGTCATACATCAATTAAAAAAAAAAGAGTTTAGAAGGAGAATTAAGAAAAGGGAGTAGGGAGCTTCCCTGTTGGCACAGTGGTTAAGAATCCGCCTGCCAATGCAGGGGACACGGGTTCGAGCCCTGGTCTGGGAAGATCCCACATGCCGCAGAGCAACTAAGCCCATGCGCCGTAACTACTGAGCCCATGTGCCACAACTACTGAAGCCCGCATGCCTAGAGCCCATGCTCTGCAACAAGAGAAGCCACCGCAATGAGAAGCCTGCACACCACAATGGAGAGTAGCCCCTGCTCGCCGCAACTAGAGAAAAGCCTGCGTGCAGCAACAAAGACCCAATGCAGCCGAAAATAAAAATAAATTAATTTAAAAAGAAAAAGAAAAGGGAGTAGGGACAACTTTTTTGTTACTTCCCCAACACCGACATAAAGTCCTAAGCACACAGAATCTTAGAGTGGGAAAGGATTTACAGATCATCCTGTCCAAACTCCTTCCATAGTCGCCTGTGAGGCATACTGCTTTCCTGCAGATTGGTGTCTGGATATGTGCCTTTGGGCATTGATCACTTTTCTACTTGTCTGCACATTATTTTGGTTGACTCATTTGATTATCATGGTATGGCAGCCAAGAGACAAAGTGCAGCAAAATAGATTTAGGGTAAACTTAAGGAATGACTCCCTTAAGAATCAAGGATACTAAAGCATGTGTTCCATGTGGAGATGGGTAACTGTGACCAACTCCTACCTTATATTTAATGAAAAGAACCACCATCTCTGAGTTTAGAAGGCATATTTCAGGTAGGAGGAAAGGCGCGTGCCAATGCAAATCCCAAATTATTCCAAACTGGGAGTTTCTCCACATTTGAAAAACACACATAAATCTTTTGAGCTTCAATGGGATCGTTTAAATGCTTTTAGGTAAGCTGCTGGAAAGATAACATACACACGAATTGTCAAAGTAATGTCATACACCTAGCTGAACCGCTCAACTTGTTCAGAGGCTGCATTTCAGCTGGTTCTAGTGAGGAGCCTTTTACCCTTTGTATTGATTTGGAAATAGCTAATGACACAGCATAGACCAAGCCCTCTCTCCCTTGAAGCCCAGCCAACTTCCAGAGCTACATCTTTCCTTGCCAAAGAGCACTCCCTGAGCCATGTGAAGCTTCCTGGCGAGGTCCTCAACAGTGCGATGTGGCAACAGCAGTAGTGACAGGAACTGATGAATTGGGAGAAGGAGTTTGCTGGGCTAGAGGGAATCTTCCTCCTGCTTTCTCCTCTGGGCACACCAAGACCATGTAGTAAGGGAAATCTACTCTTCCCTGCAGCAAGTACAAATTCTAAGGGGGTGGAAACTGGCTGTGGAGTAGTTAGCATGGCAGAGGTAAAGCCGTTCATTTTGTGGGAAGAAGTTGGAGCAGGGGGTGGAGAGCAGAGTCAGGGAAATCTGCTCTGCTGACTGCAATCCGCACTGCAGGAAATTACATAATTGAGATTTCATCAGCACCTAGGTTGCTGAAGCCAATGTTCTTCACCTCCTAGGATGTAAGTCATAACTTCACACACAGACACACACACACACCAATCTAGATGATAATATCCTATGGGGATCATGAATTTCAGGCCCTTCTGATATTAGAAGATGGGATGATAGTAGAAATAATTAAAAGATTAAACAGCCTTCAGAACCAACCATTGCCACAAGAGATGCACATAAATCATAATTTAGAGATCAAAATGATGCTCGCACAGAGCACACACTGTAAGTTTTCATTAACTGTGATGACTGAGAAATGAATACATGTTGGCTAGTAGGCCTTTTAAAATTAAACTCAGATAAACTTTAAAAAAGTTTTAAAATAATATATTTTATTTTTTCAACTACTAAATTAGAAAGTAGATTTAATGATATTAACAAAGGTTGGTTAAAGTGTGGGGAAATGGAGATTCCCAAGAGAATGTAAATTTGTATACATTTTTCTGTAAATCAGTTTGGCAATATGTACTAAAAGTCTCAAAATAATAAATTTCCTTTACCAGTAATTGTAATTTTAGGAATTTTTAAGGATATCGCTAGTACTGTTTTCAGAGATTGTGCTCTTCACACAATGAGATAATATATCAGCATTAAAAATAATGTTTTAAAGAGTACATTTGTTGACATGGAAATGTGGAAATTTGTTCAAGGTATACTGATGAGTGGGAAAAAATATATGTAAAAGCATTAAAATACAGTGTGAATAGTATGACCTTATTTTGTAAATAAATGTGTAGACAGTTGCACACACATAGAAAAAAATCAGATAAACTTTTTATAAATAGTATGCATCTCAAAATTATTTCTGTTGATAAGCTCCAAATTTTTTTATGGGTACGACTTAAGGAGTTAGCTAGAAATAAAGGGAAAAGAGAGACAAAGTAATGTAACTTAAGACTTATTATTAAATGTCTAAGGCACCAGATAAGTGTTTCTCAATCTAATGTATGGACATTAGAATTGCTAGGGATATTCTGATTTATTGGGTCTGGCCCCCCTCTAAACTGGTATTGTTAAAGCTTCCCAGGTGATTTTAATGTGCAGCCACAGTTGGGATCTAACACATTAGGTGCAGTGGTTCTCACAGTGTGGTTCCTGGACCACACCATCAACATCCCCTGAGAACTTGTTAAAAAGGCAAATTATTGGTTCCCACCCTAGGCTTACTGAATCAGAAACTCTGGGAGTGGCTGGGCCCAGCAGTTTATGGTTTAACAAGTCCTCCAGGTGATTTTGATGCAGCCTAAAGTATGAGAAACACTGCCTCAGGGAATCATCAGAAATAGTGCCATCAGTTTCAGATGATCAACCACAGGAAACCTAACTCAAAGAGGCCTGCTCAGAGCTCTACATGATAGTAGATGGATCTATTCTAGGAGTCAGCATACATGTAAATTTCCAAAATTCAAAAAATTAAGTTGGGAAAGGAAATTTTCTTTGTGCTGATGCACATACATAGGCAGTGATCTTCCAAAGCAGGCTAAACTGACACATGTGAGAAAGCTTTGCTTCCACGGAACACATGGTTACATGTTTCCAATGCCTGGAAGTGTTGTTCAGCTGCTGCTACTGAAGATCCTTTCCCACGGTAATAAACCCTCCACGTTACAACCAAAGGAATATTTTCCACTTGCAACACTGATCATACCACCTGCATTTCCAGACTTAAAAACCTCAAGACTTGACCTTGCCCAGAGGCCAAGATTCCCAACATGGCTTAGAAGGTCCCACACATTCTGATCCCCACCCACTTCCCCATCCTTGTGTCATAGGATGTTCCTTTGTGAGTTCAGAGTTTTGGCTACATTGGCCTTCTTTCTGTCCTATGGACTCCCAACCATCCCTCCGGCCACATTCTTTTCACATAATGTACCCCATGCTGAGAGCACTCTCTCCTCCTGTCTTTGTCTATTTAATTCCTGCTCATTCTTCAAATCTCAGTCATCACCTCTACAAGGCAACCTTCCCCAACCCCGCTGACCAGGTCACTTCCCTCTTTGATATGTTTGAACAGCACATACTCTCTTCTTCAGAGGACTCCTCATAAGTGTGATCTTGCATTTAGCTGTGAGACTCCTTGACTCCTATTTCCCCCACCATTTGGTCAACTCCACATGGGCAAGCTCTCTTTCACATCCCTGGCATACAGCTGGCACAGGGCTTGGCATATAGCAAGGGCACAAGAACACTTTTAATGAGTGGATGACTGGATGGATAGATAAATGAATAAATGAATAGTAGTTTGGCTATATTGATAGTACTTCCTACTGTTTAAGTTGTTGACAGTGGTCATTGACCTGCATCACACCATCCACATCCCTTATTCGAGGTCCATACAATCTTATAGGAAGGGAAACAAGGACATTCTGAAAGTGTGCCTTTTGTGTATCGCCACAGTTTTGGGTCTTGAGATTGACTTGAGGGAGAAAACTGCACTAGAAGCCAAGTGTTTTTCTTAGCTATGACTCTGTCTCTATCAGCCTGTGTGTACTAGCTTTGCCACAGTGAATTGTATGTGACCCATTTACTGCTTGCTGGCACCATATTAGCAGGCTCTGCCCATCAATTTCTCCTATTTGAACTTGCTTTGACAAGTTTAAACTTTTACATACCAAGAGCCTAAAACAGTACTTAAGTCAAAATAGGCATTTAACGTGTGGAGAAAGATTTGTGTGAGAGCAAAGCTTTGGCCTATGTAGCTATAAGGACATCGATTGTACTGGCAGTCCAATCCAGTTGAGGGGACAAAGGGAGTTCCCCCCTGAGGTAGTGGTCAGACTAGTCAATAGCAATAGTGGATGCAAAAAGAGAATGAAATTCTATATTTAAAGCATTGAGGGAAAAGAAATTTGGACTAAGAATTTTATATCAAGTTACATTTTCATTCAAAAAATTGTCTTAATAAAAAAGAGGCATATACAGCCTCAGGTTTACCTCATAAAGATATTACCTTGAATATGCTTTTGGAGAAAGTTCTAAATAAGAGAAAATTCTAAATAAGAGAAACCAGGAACTGCTGTAAGAGAGGAGAAAATAAGGTGATCAAATATCTTGGTAAACTTTACTGTTCTCTTTTGGAAAACCTAGAACCAGAGAAAAGCAAAAAGGGAAGTATCTAATCCAGAACTAAAATTTAGACAACATGATAGATGAATATGGAGACAAAACAATACTTTTTAATGCAAGATAAAAGTATTGAAACATGAAGCAACCAATGAAGATATATGAACATGTGTATGAATGTTATAAGAAAAAAATGCAATATACAACATTTAAGATAGCAGAAGAAAACGCAATCTATTCGCTGGGATGCAGGAAAGGAGAATAAAGAAATTAAAGGAAGCTATGAAAATGAATAAAGATGAATACTCTGGGCTGCTCAAGAATAGTGAATTGGGATTTGGCAGCAGCTTGGGGAAGAGGCAGAATTAAAAGACATTTTGTTTTGGAGGACAAACCCTCAGTGACCTCAATGTTATTATTCACCTTTTCCTTTCTGATCTGATCATCTGTTCTTACACAGCCATTGTGTAATCAAATGAAGCTATTTGGAAAAAAGACATTTTGTTTCCCCTGCCCTGGGTCTCAGGGAATGTCTTGGAAGTCTGGCCAGCTCTTAAATCTCAAATCAGGGAGCTGGCTGTCAGAGACAAATGGTGGGCCAGGCTAATAACCATCACAACAACTGGTGTAAGGTTGCCAGACACAAGGTCTCTCCATGGGGTCTGTTCCCTGTTCTAGGGACTAGATAAATGAGCTGTTTGAAATGTGCAGCAACCATACTTGTCAACTAGTCACAAAAATTGGGGCCAGAAGAGCCTTAAGAGACAAAAGTCTCTGAGCACTGGAAGTTTATATATTTGACTTTCAGTATACGTAGAACACCAAATATTTGACTTTGATGGTAAATTTGAAATTAGGGAGGATTAGCTTGCATGGGAAGGAATTCACTTCCTAGGTTGGATTAGTTTGTGTAGACATTAATCACTTTCCTCAAATATTCCAATTTCAAAGGGATATATTGAGCTCCCACTTTCTCAAGATAGAATGGTAACAAGGGACACATGTGTTTTCAGTGTGAGAAAATCCTCTGTACTAATTTCCCTCATTGTTTTCCAAATGGAGTACATCTTCCCTGGCTTAATGGAACATTGACTGAGCCTAAAATGCCTCCGTTCTGGAGGAAATGTCCAGTGAGCAGTGAATCTTGATGCTTTCATGTGGGGAAGGAAGCATTTTAATAAAGCCAGTTCCAGGGTCAGAGGGAGGAACATTTCAGAGTGGAACGTCTTCTAGCATTCAACAGGGAGCAACGGGAAGTTCACATTCATGATTCTTCATTCCCAGGATAAGGAATCGTGAGTGTACACACTCTCTACCAGCATGCACAATTAGCCCTCTCCAGGGAAAAAAAAAACAAATGAAAGAATATAGAAAGGGAATTTTAGGGCCAACCATTTAATTCCCATTAAACATAAGTTTTCTTAGGTTCTGGAAGCACAGATTAAATAGCATTCAAACACATTTCTCTAACTTTTTCAAGGTCATAGTTTTCTCGAGAAAATTACTGACTGTCTTATCTTGCCTCCCTAATTTTTTAGGACTCCTAGGAATTTCTAAATTTTAGGATGAGTACTCTTTCACAAAGTTGTATTAACAAGTCTTATTAATAGAAAATAGCATATAACATATATATCCAACATACAGTTTGTGTAAAACTGCATGTACACACGAGAGTTCCTTCATAACCTTAGCCTGCAAAACCTATTTATCTTTCCCATAAGTCAGAACTGGAGATGTGTGTATCTTTGTAATTCAGGCCTCATAGTTTTACCTCTTTGAAACTCTACAGAACTTGCTCAATTTAGTCCTCACCACAAAACTGTCATTTCTTCTAAGTGTAAGAAGGGTTCCCGGAGGCTTGAACTTCGCTGGCAGAGTGCTGCTTCCTCCACTCAAAGAAGTTCTGCAGTCAATGCTACTCTCAACTTGCCAGGCCTCCAGAGAATGCTCTTTTGCCATGGAAGTTCTTTTCGTCAAAAAGACCAACGGCTGGTCCAAACCAAGCCCTTCACCTCAACCCAACAGACTAGGGTTGCTTTTTAAATTTTCTCTGTACCTCCTGCTATGAAGAATCTTCAAAGGAATCCTGAGAATAAGATCATTCTCTCCAGTCTCTCACTTCTTGGCATGACTCTCCTCTTTCCTATCATCTGTATTCACATCTAAATAGCCACAACTATCCAGAGAATTCAGGAGAACTCTCTGAATTTCCTGGAAAATTGAGGAAAGTGTATATACAACTAACAGGGGCTGAGCATGTACTCTGTTCAGATGCCATTTTTAGTGCTTTCATGTAGGAAGACTCACAACAGCCTTAAGAAGCAAGGACCGGTTTTATTCAGTTTTACAGATAAGGAAATTAAGGCTTCAAGAAGTTAAATAACTTGTCTGCAGTCATAGTGCTAGTATATTTAGAGCCAGGATTTGAGAGTCCACACTATGTCCAGGAGTTACTTCAGTGTGCACATCTGGCCACTGCCAAGTCAAGTTACAACTTTATCCTTTTCCAAGGCTATAAATGCCTGACTCAGAGTATCTTAAATCATGCCTTCCTATAAAATGATACAATACTTGATATTACTTTTCCATTCAGTCCCTATCTCTCCCACAAAGAAAGAAAATTTAACAATAAACAATACATTAAGATCCAAACAAACTTAGAACACAGTCTTACAAATAAGCCCACTTTAAAGATGGAATGAAGGAAGGCCAAACAGAGCAGTAAGGAAAACAGTAGTTTCCTAGCTTCTAGAGTCCCACAGGTCATCACCACACACAAAAAAGGTGCATACCCTTATTTCACTGCTGCTTTTGAGGAGTTTTACTAAGTGCCAATCAAGGAACTGTGAGCACCGATACAACCTACATTTTTGCAGGTCAATAGCGCTAATAATATCAGTAACAATAATCCAAATTTCACTGGGTTTTGCTGCCATATACTCACAGAGGTCTTCAATCCTGTGAATGAAAGACCTGCTTAGGAAAAGTGTTTGCTTTTTTATTTTCTTTAACAATATAATTTTTTAAAAAGCAAAATTTTGAGAAGTAAAACCTTTGGAGAACCAAGGAAAGCCAAAACTGGAATTTGTTTTGGTGAAATGAATAGTGATTTCCTTCTGGGAGCAAAACACAGTAACTTTCCAGAGACGCATGCATTTAATTTATATCGGTTATGCCTTCATTGATCTGTGTATCTTCATAATCATTTATATGAGGTACACACTTAGGGTGAAATCAACGCTCAGAGGGACTTCCTTTGAAGGGAGGATATCTGCTCTTATTGTCTCTAGAGAGTTAGTAAAGCCAAGAATTAGAGGATGATGTGCCCCAAATTCAAAAGGCTCCTGTTTATCCAAGTGGGAATGATTTTAGGATCTTGCTCTTTATCTCGGGAATGCTTAGATTCACACACATCTGAAAGGAAATTATGTAATTCACTTCAATTTCTTTTTAACAATATCAATTTCTTCAGTCTGCCCTGAGGATTATATAAACTGAAAGCCCACAGTTGGCTGTGTTGACGCTCACAAGCTCTTTGGCGACTAGGCAAGGGAAACTTGCCACCACCGTTGCAATAAAAGGAGTCAGAAGATGTAAATCATTGACTCTGAAGAAAGACAGAAACTCCATGGGATTTATCTTGGTTGAGAAGAACCAGATTGACTGAGATATAGTTTACAAGTATGCATATTTTAATTAATTTTAAAAAGCCTAATAGGTTTTCCTATAAAGAAGCATTTGTATTTAGGGTATCCCTTGGCAAAGTCATGCTCTAAAGAGCCCAAGGGAAGTGGACCCAAGTGAAATGGTTTGGATGTAGGCTGTAAAAGGGAAAGGTGGAGAAGAGAGTTAGAGAGAATCAAAGCTACGAAAATGAATTTAGATGGAGCAGAGTGGAGGATGTGGAGTGAGGAAAAACTGCTGCTTTGAGGGAAGTAATAGTCATTGCAGGGAAGTTAGAGCAGATTTATATGTGTTCCCTGTACTCTGATGGTTCATACCTGTGTGTTCTCCAAAATCCCAGGAGAGGAACACAGAGACAGCTTCACCCCAGGAAAACTCCAAACCCAGTTCCGTAGCCTCATTATGGCTTTTAGCATTTCCCACTTCAATCAGAAAAGCCTGACTCAATTTGAATTCCACTGAAACTGATTTCTCTTAACCTGACACCTAGGCATGTACCCTCAAGTATTCAAAACCCGAAAGAATTTAAAAAACTTTTCTCTCTGATGGAGGCAAGTCAACTTTCCTAGCTTCACATTTTAGTTCTACCACATTCCTCAAATTCCATTCTGCTGGTTGTTCATATCCAGAACTGTGCCCCTTGGTGTGCTTATTCTAATGCTCAGACGATCTGTGGGCTCAGCCTGTGCTTCCCCTGGCAGAAAATGATGGAAAATGATGGAATGAATCTCAGAAAAAATGATGGAATGAATCTCAGAGCTGGAAAAGACCTTGAAAGATATCTGTTTCTTGGTTCAGCCCTGTTACCAGACAAATTAACACCTAGCCCAATCTAGGCAGACGTGTGTTTAAAATGAGGGACAAAAAATGATGCCAGTTGGACTGTTGCCCAAAGTACTTTGTTTACTATCAAAGCACATCTGACAGCACTTCTCTCATGCTGCTGCGTCTTCCTGCTCCTGCTCTCCATTATATCACCAAGGTTATAACTGCCCCACCTGGGGCTTGAAATCACAAGCCACCAAGCCTTGTCCTCACATTCTTTCCTCCCTTCCTCTGAGCCTTGAAGGGTGGGCTCAGGATATCATCCTCCTTACAACTCTTCTAATACCCCTAGAGGACAAGGTCAAAAATCAAGTACTGCTTCCATGAGGTGGAAAATCCCCTTTTTACCCGTTGATTTTTGACCTAGATATGGCTACAAGCAGCTACACATTAAGAGCAGCATATATCTACAATATTCCAGAGTTTTACATTAGCTTTATGAAACTTAGCAGCAAGCAAAAACTGATTTCAAATTAAAATCCAGACTCTCAGATCCTCCTCTTTGTATTTCAATTTTCGTCATTCATGTTTTTTTCCCCCTGCTTTGTTTTGTTTTCATATGGAAACATTTGAAAATAGATACCCTTGTATTTATGGCCTATGACACAATAAATGGACAAAAAAATCTTATTGATGGCCTAAAATGGTTTTAAATAAGGTTCCTCATATATAAATTCAGGTCAAAATCTCTGAATGCCATGTGAGAAGGATGGAAACTGACATTTTTATTTATAAGATTTTTGTAAACCAGACTAGTGCTTTAATTAACTGTTTTCTTTAAGTTGATTAATCTTGAGTTGAAATTAATTAGTCTGACATTAATCAAAGGAATCTTCCATTAACAGGCCAACTCCTCTTTAAATGAATATGAAACTCTAGTTTTGTAAATTTGTAGCAAGACCTCTGCTTCAGGCTTAGCACAGACTAGGAATTCTATTAAAAAGTGTTTGTTGACTGGCTGATTGTTTAAGGAATAAGTTTTGCCCTTCCAGTTTCCATGAAAATGACTTGAGAAGTTTCCATAATGTTTTAGTTTCCATTTTTCTTCCTTCTCTTTATCTAACTTATTCTCAGAACTGAACAGAGGTTTATCCACTGGCATTAAAAAAATCAGCCTCTTTACTAATAAGCTTGATTTTTTTTTAAATATTAAGTGTAACTTGTCTCTCTTTCCCATATGATAAACTCATGCTAATGTTTGTAGAAGCTCTTAATCCTGTAGAAAGAGGTAACGATTGAGTCAATATACTACCTTTTACTAAATTAATCATAATCCATTTTATTCAAATTGGACACCTATAAAATGATGACATTTGGCCTCTGAAATAGCTTGACAATGGATCTTGAATGGCGGCTGGGGGAGGGGAGGGGTTCCCACACTTGGAGGGGCCCACTCATGGTGAGGGAATCAGCAGGGATGGGGAGAGATCTTCAGAGGATTGGGGAATCGGAGGGGAATGCAGCCAGCATCTCCCCCACCCACTAGGGCCCTGACAAGCCTTCTGGGGTCCTGGGCCTGAACCTCCACCCTCCGGGGCCACCTCCGGCTGCCCAGGTCCTGAGCCTAAGCTCCGCCCCCCCTCCCCCCCACTCCCCCAAGACCTTTTCTGGATGCGTGAGCCCTCGGCCAAAGCCCCCTCTCCCCTGCTAAGGCCTCTTCTGACCTTTTTGTGTTGTGTGTGTAGTTATTTTTTGCTTTGTTGTTGTTGTTTCATTCTTATTTTTATTTTTTCTAATATATTTTTTATTTTTCTAATTTTATTTTATTTTTTATTCTTTGTTATTGTTCTCCTTTCTGTTTGTTGTCTTTTTTTTTTTTTTGCTGTGCTGCGTGGCTTGCATGGTCTTGGTTCCCAGTGCAGGGATTGGACCTGAGTTCCTGTGGTGAGAGTGCCAAGTCCAAGCCACTGGACTAACAGAGAACTTCAGGCCCCAGGGAATATTAATCGGTGTTAGCTCTCCCAGAGGTCCTCATCTCAGCACAAAGACCTGGCTCCAACAAACCGCCTGAAAACTCCAGTGCTGGATGCCTCAGGCCAAACAACCAGCAAGAGAGGAACACAGCCCAACCCATCAAAAAACATATGTTACAGATGAAGGAGCAAGGTAAAAACCTACAAGACCAAATAAATGAAGAGGAAATAGGCAATCTACCTGAAAAAGAATTCAGAGTAATGATAGTAAAGATGATCCAAAATCTTGGAAATAGAATGGAAGCATATATCGAGAATATAAAAGAAATGTTTAACAAGGACCTAGAAGAACTAAAGAACAAACAGTGATGAACAACACAATAAGTGAAATGAAAAATACACTAGAAGGAATCAATAGTAGACTAACTGAGGCAGGAGAACGAATAAGTGAGCTGGAAGATAGAATGGTGAAAATCACTGCCGAGGAGCAGAATAAAGAAAAAAGGAATGAAAAGAAATGAGGACAGTCTCACAAACCACTGGGACAACATTAAATGCACCAACATTTGAATTATAGGGGTCCCAGAACAAGAATAGAAAGAGAAAGTGTTTGAGAAAATATTTGAAGAGAATAGACGAAAACTTCCCTAACATGGGAAAGGAAATAGTCACCCAAGTCCAGGAAGTGCAGGGAGTCCCGTACAGGGCAAACCCAAGGAGAAACATGCCAAAACACATATTAATCAAACTAACAAAAAATTAAATTCACAGAAAAAATATTAAAAGCAGCAAGGGAAAAGCAACAAATAACATACAAGGGAATGCCATTAAGGTTGTCAGCTGATTTTTCAGCAGAAACTCTGCAGGCCAGGTGGGAGTAGCAAGACATATTTAAAGTGATGAAAGGGAAAAACCTACAACCAAGATTACAAAACCCAGCAAGGATCTCATTCAGATTTGACAGAGAAATCAAAAGCTTTACAGACAAGCAAAAGCTAAGAGAATTCAGCACCTCCAAACCAGCTTTACAACAAATGCTAAGGAACTTCTCTAGGTGGGAAACACAAGAGAAGAAAAAAACCACAAAAACAAACCCAAAATAATTAAGAAAATTGTAATAGGAACATACATATCGATAATTACCTTGAATGTAAATGGGATAAATGCTCCAACCAAAAGACACAGACTGGCTGAATGGATACAAAAATAAGACCTGTATATATGCTGCCTATAAGAGACCCATTTCAGACCTAGGGACACATACAGACTGAAAGTGAGGGGATGGAAAAAGATATTCCATGCAAATGGAAATCAAAAGAAACCTGGAGTAGCAATACTCATATCAGATAAAATAGACTTTAAACTAAAGACTATTACAAGAGACAAGGAAGGACACTACATAATGATCAAGGGATCAATCCAAGAAGAAGATATAACAATTGTAAATATTTATGCATCCAAAATAGGAGCACCTCAATACATAAGGCAAAAGCTAACAGCCATAAAAGGGGAAATCGACAATAACACAATAATAGTGGGGCACTTTAACACCCCACTTACACCAAAGGATAGATCATCCAGACGGAAAACAAATAAGGAAATGAAAGCTTTAAATGACACTATAGACCAAATAGACGTAACTGATATTTATAGGACATTCCACTCAAAAGTGGAAGAATACACTTTCTTCTCAAGTGCACATGGAACATTCTCCAGGTTAGATCACATCTTGGGTCACAAATCAAGCACTGGTAAATTTTAGAAAATTGAAATCGTATCAAGCATCTTTTCTGACTATATGCTATAAGATTAGAAATAAATCAATTACAGAAAAAAAAACTGTAAAAAATACAAACACATGGAGGTTAAACGATATAATACTAAATAACCAAGAGATCACTGAAGAAATCAAAGAGGAAATCAAAAAATTCATAGAAACAAATGACAATGAAAACTCGATGTTCCAAAATCTATGGGAGGCAGCAAAAGCAGTTCTAAGAGGGAAGTTTATAGCAATACAAGCCTACCTTAAGAAACAAGAAACATCTCAAATAAACAACCTAAACTTACACCTAAAGCAATTAGAGAAAGAAGAACAGAAAAACCCCAAAGTTAGCAGAAGGAAAGAAATCATAAAGATCAGATCAGAAATAAATGAAAAAGAAATGAAGGAAACGATAGCAAAGATCAATAAAACTAAAAGCTGGCTCTTTGAGAAGATAAACAAAATTGATAAACCTTTAGCTAGACTCATCAAGAAAAAAAGGGAGAGGATTCAAATCAATAAAATTAGAAATGAAAAAGGAGAAATTACAACTGATACCCCAGAAAAACAAAGGATCATAAGCGACTACTACAAGCACCAATATGCCAAAAAATGGACAACCTGGAAGAAATGGACAAATTCTTAGAAAGGTACAACCTTCCAAGACTGAACCAGGAAGAAATATAAAATATAAAGAGACAAATCACAAGTAATAAAATTGAAACTGTAATTAAAAATCTTCCAACAAACAAAAGTCCAGGACCAGATGGCTTCACATGGGAATTATATCAAACATTTAGAGAAGAGCTAACACGCATCCTTCTCAAACTCTTCCAAAAAATTGCAGAAGAAGGAACACTCCCAAGCTCAATCCATGAGGCCACCATCACCCTGATACCAAAACCAGACAAAGATATCACAGAAAAAGAAAATTAGAGGGCAATATCACTGATGAATATAGATGCAAAAATCCTCAAAAAATACTAGCAAACTGAATCCAACAACACATTAAAAGGATCATACACTATGATCAAGTGGGATTTATTCCAGGGATGCAAGGATTCTTCAATACATGCAAATAGATCAATGTGATATACCATATTAACAAATTAGAGAATAAAAACCATATGTCATCTCAATAGATGCAGAAAAAGCTTTTGACAAAATTCAATACCCATTTATGATAAAAACTCTCCAGAAAGTGGGCATAGTGGGAACCTACCTCAACATAATATAGGCCACATATGACAAACCCACAGTAAACATCATTCTCAATGGTGAAAACCTGAAAGCATTTCCTCTAAGATCAGGAACAAAACAAGGATGTCCACTCTCGCCACTATTATTCAACACAGTTTTGGAAGTCCTACCCACAGCAGCCAGAGATGAAAAAGAAATAAAAGGAATACAAATTGGAAAAGAAGAAGCAAAACTGTCACTGCAGATGACATGATACTATACATAGAGAATCCTAAAGATGCCACGAGAAAACTACTAGAGCTAATCTATGAATTTAGTAAAGTCACAGGATACAAAATTAATATATAGAAATCTCTTGCATTCCTATGCACTAACAATGAAAGATCAGAAAGAGAAATTAAGGAAACAATCCCATTTACCATTGCAACAAAAAGAATAAAATACCTAGGAATTAACCTACCTAAGGAAGCAAAAGGCCTGTATGCAGAAAACTGTAAGACACTTATGAAAGAAATCAAAGATGACACAAACAGATGGAGAGATATACCATATTCTTGGATTGGAAGAATCAATGTTACAGATTCAATGCAATCCCTAACAAATTACCAGTGGCATTTTTTACAGAACTAGAACAAAAAATTTTACAATTTGTGTGGAAACACAAAAGACCCTGAATAGCAAAAGCAATCTTGAGAAAGGAAAATGGAGCTGGAGGAATCAGGCTCCCTGACTTCAGACTATACACAAATCTATAGTAATCAAAACAGTATGGTTCTGGCACAAAAACAGAAATATGGATCAATGGAAAAGGATAGAAAGCCCAGAAATAAACCCACACACCTATGGACAACTAATCTATGATAAAGGAGGTAAGAATATACAATGGAGAAAAGACAGTCTCTTCAATAAGTGGTGCTGGGAAAACTGGACAGCTACATGTAAAAGAATGAAACTGGAACACTCCCTAACACCATACACAAAAATAAACTCAAAATGGATTAAAAACCGGAAGGTAAGACTAGAGACTATAAAACTTTTAGAGGAAAACATAGGAAAAATACTCTTTGACATAAATCAGAGCAAGATCTTTTTTGACTCACCTCTTAGAGTAATGAAAAAAAAAAACAAAAATAAACAAATGGGACCTAATTAAACTTAAAAGCTTTTGCAAAGCAAAGAAAACCATAAATGAGATGAAAAGGCAACCCTGAGAATGGGAGAAGATATTTGCAAACAAAGCAACTGACAAGGGATTAATCTCCAAAATATAGAAGCAGCTCATGCAGCTCAATATAAAAAAAACAAACAACCCAATCAAAAAATGGGTGGAAGACCTAAATAGACATTTCTCCAAAGAAGACATACAGATGGCTAAGAGGCGCATGAAAAGATGCCCAACATCGCTAATTATTAGAGAAATGCAAATGAAAACTACAATGTGGTATCACCTCACACCAGTCAGAATGGCCATCATCAGAAAATCTACAAACAATAAATGCTGGAGAGGGTGTGGAGAAAAGGGAACCCTCTTGCACTCTTGGTGGGAATGTAAATTGATACAGCAAATCTGGAGAACAGTATGGAGGTTTCTTAAAAAATTAAAAATAGAATTACCATATGACCCAGCAGTCCCACTACTGGACATATACCCTGAGAAAACCATAGTTCAAAAAGATACATGTACCCCAGTGTTCATTGCAGCACTATTTACAATAGCCAGATCATGGAAGCCACCTAAATGCCCATTGACAGACGAATGGATAAAGAAGATGTGGTACATATATACAATGGAATATTACTCAGCCGTAAAAAGGAATGAAATTGGGTCATTTGTAGAGATGTGGATGGACCTAGAAACTGTCACACAGAGTGAAGTAAGTCAGAAAGAGAAAAACAAATAGCATATATTAATGCATATATGTGGAATCTAGAAAAATGGTACAAATGAACTGGTTTGCAAGGTAGAAATAGAGACACAGATGTAGAGAACAAATGTACGGACACTAAGGGGGAAAGTGGGGGGCGGGGTGAGATGAACTGGGAGATTGGAATTGATATATATATATACACACTAATATATATAAAATAGATAATTAATTAAAAAAATAATAGGGTAGTCTATGTCCCTATAGTCCCTATGATTTACATAATGAATCTAACTTTTGTTTTTTTCAGTATAAGTCAATTTTATAATTTCCACTAAACGGGATATCTGTCACTCAAAATAGTCCCTGGTTCTTTATTCACTGATAAGTCAAACGTAAATAATTGCTGCTTCCATTCCTAGAAAGTAAGAGGGGGGACATGAAGTCATCTCAAGGCACATCTTAAGAAAACAGGCAAGTCTGGGAGTTGGCCTCTGTCTTTTGCAACACTGGAGGGTTTCACAATCGTTAGCATAGACTGCTAGGAGAATACGTTTCCACAACATCATGTAGCCCTGGCTAAGATTCACCATGGTAGGTTCAAACTTTTTTGAGAAGTAAAATATTATCGATAGAGGTGAAATTTTTTGTGCAGCCCACTCCAATGAAGATAGGTTGATGAGATTTATCATTTCTGTGGAAATTGTTCTATATATCAGCAATAGCAATAATAGTAATAGTAATAATAACTAACACAAGCATTGCTTACAATGTGCCCAATACTATTCTAAGCACTTTCTATGTATTCAGTCATATGATCTCTCCATCCAAGAAGTTAAGTTTCGCTGTCATTTCCATTTTATTGATGAGGAAACTGAAACTCAGAAAACTTCTGTAATTTGCCCAAGGTCACATAAGTAGAAGAGCCAGAATCTCTAAAAAAAAGAAATATATATATATGGTGATATTTTTTATGTTTTTAATGTTACATAAGTGGTATCATGTTGAATGCATCCTTTATAACTTGCTTTGTAACTATTATATCTTTTATGTTTATTCATGTTAATATGCATAGCTCTTATTCATTCATTTAATTGCCACACAATACTACATGTGGAATATATGGCTATTCCACATTATACTGATCTATTTTTCTATTCTTGGCCCTGTGGTGATTTATAAATTTTCCCTATTATAAAAAATACTGTATGAAATGTAAAATATATAAAAATTTGTATGGAAACACAAAAGACCCCAAATAGCCAGAACAATCTTGAGAAAGAAGAATGGAGCTGGAGGGATCAGGCTTCCTGGCTTCAGACTATACTACAAAGCTACAGTAATCAAGACAGTATGGTACTGGCACAAAAGCAAACACATAGATCAATGGAACAGAATAGAAAGCCCAGAAATAAACCTATGCACTTATGGTCAATTAATCTATGACAAAGGAAGCAAGAATATACAATAGAGAAAAGACAGTCTCTTCAACAAGTGGTGCTGGGAAAACTAGACAGCTACATGTAGAAGAATGAAATTAGACATTCTCTAACATCATACACAAAAATGAACTCACAATGGATTAAAGACCTAAATGTAAGATGAGATACTATAAAACTCCTAGTGGAAAACATAGGCAGAACACTCTTTGACATAAATTGCAGCAATATTTTTTTGGATCTGTCTCCTAGAGTAATAGAAATAAAAGCAAAAATAAACAAATGGGACCTAGTTAAACTTAAAAGCTGCTGTGGCTATTTCCAGTTCCAGGTCTTATGAAACTGGCAGCTTCCATTTTTTATCTCTTAGGCTTCTGAGTTTTGGAACCCAGCCACTATGCAACCCATAGAGAAGCCCAAGTGGGAAGGGAACAGAGATCCCCAGCCTTCTGCCCCTGCTGAGCTCCCAGCCAACAGCCAGCACTAACTGGCCAGCCATGAGAGTGAGCCACCTTACAAGTGGATCCTCAGCCCCCAGGAAACCTCAGCTGATGCCACATGGAGCAGAGACAAGCCTTCCCCACCAAGGCCTGTCCAAATTGCAGTTTCATGAGTTACATAATTGATTGTTGGTTGAAGCCACTGGGTTTGACACACCTAAGCTTCCTTTCCTCTAAAATTCTTCTATGAATCTATACATTTTTCTATGGCTAACTTCCCGGTTTTAAGATGAGAGCCAATGCTTGTTAGTTGTATATACATCATGCCTGATTTCTCCAACAGTTACCTCATTACAGTAAGAGCCTTCTGTAGATCTTCCCAAATTAGATAAGTGACTTAACATTGAATAAGACATTTCTTTCTTTGTAAGGTGGATTCAGCACGGGACTACATGCATCCTTGGAATTTAGTTGAATGAACACAATACATCCCAGCTTCTTTATGTTTTCATTAACTACGTTGAGTCCACACTGAACTAAGTAACATTTATACTTTATACTTTGTCTAATGCTTAGAAACCCCCAAAGTTCTTTTTTAGTAGGTTTCTAGGAAATAGAGAAGACACATATATTCACCTCAACTGGAGAGAAACAGGCCTTGAGTGGAGGGGCGGTTAGCATGTTTAAAAGAGAAGAATGGTTATTCTCCTTCTCTGCTTTTACTTACCTCTTCCAGTAAACTCACACAATCCTCTTCCTTTACCCCCATCTCTACATAAGAAAATGAGGAAAAGAAAATAAAAGAAGGTAAGAAGAGAGGGGGTAGAATATCCCAGAGACCATATTTACATTTTTACAGCACTTTAAACTTTTTAAAAAGTGCACTTCCTGTAAAGTAGATAGTAGAATCCTCATTTTTGGGCCTGTGAAAATTAGTGAATTGCACGATATCTTGTACTTTGTGACAGCATACATCCTGGTATCTGAGTAAACCCAGGGATTATTTCATTAATTCTAACATCATGCCCTTACAGTGGGGAGGATGATGCAGACCAGCCACCACCAGGGCCCCGAGGAAGATGTCCAAGGATGCAGAGGCTGAACTTCCAAAGTCAACACTCAGCCCTGCCCTCTTGGAAGTTCCTAATCTCATACACTGATGTTTCCTGTTCTCCCCCAGACCACACTTCAATCTCCTGCCTTAATCCTTCTAGGGTTTAGGAATGGGGTTTAAAGAGGAGCTCAGAGACTCCCCCAACTCTTTCGTGGAGCTGGGGATGAGGGAGACAGGATTGGTGTCTTGTCAGGAAACATATTGTAGTTTCTTTTTTGTTTTTAAAGATCGGTTTTATTTTTATTTATTTATTTATTTTGCCACATCACAGGGCATATGGGATCTTAGCTCCCTGACCAGGGATCAAACCCATGCCCCCTGCATTAGAAGCATGAAGTCTTAACCACTGGACGGCCAGGGAAGTCCCTGTATCTTCTTTTGTTATGTTCATTTGTTTTGTTTTGTTGCTTAACGGAGGAGAGAGAGGATCACTTGGAGGTACAGAACTCTCTTGTACCTCTCCTCTGCTCTCACACCCTCATGAAACCAGCAGGACAAAGAAGAGCTACTTAAACCATGATGAGATAGCTTCAAGATGGCGGAGGAGTAAGTCGTGAAGATCACCTTCCTCCCAACAAATACATCAAAAATACATCTACATGTGGAACAACTCCTACAGAACACCTACTGAACTCTGGCAGAAGACCTCAGACTTCCCAAAAGGCAAGAAACTCCCCAGGTACCTGGGTAGGGCAAAAGAAAAAAGGAAAAACATAGAAAAAAGAATAGGGATGGGACCTGCACCTCTGGGATGGAGCTGTGAAGGAGGAAAAGCTTCCACACACTAGGAAGCCCCTTCACCGGTGGAGACAGCGGGTGCGTTGGGGGGAAGCTTTGGAGCCATGGAGGAGAACACAGCAATAGGGGTGCAGAGGGCAAAGCAGAGAGATTCCCACACAGAGGATCGGTGCCAACCAGCACTCACCAGCCTGAGAGCCTTGTCTGCTCACCCACCAGGGCGGGTGGGGGCTGGAGCTGAGGCTCTGGCTTCGGGGGTCAGATCCCAGGGAGAGGACTGGGGTTGGCTGCGTGAACACAGCCTGAAGGGGGCTAGTGTGCCACAGCTAGTTGTGAGGGAGTCCAGGAAAAAGTCTGGACCTGCCTAAGAGGCAAGAGACCATTGATTCAGGGTGTGCAAGGAGAGGGGATTCAGAGCACCGCCTAAACGAGCTCCAGAGACGGGCATGAGACGCTAAGGCTGCTGCTGCAGCCACCAAGAATCCTGTATGAAAGCACAGGTCACTATCCACACCTCCCCTCCCGGGAGCCTGGGCAGCCTGTCATTGCCAGGGTCCTGTGATCCAGGGACAACTTCCCCAGGAGAACACATGGCATGCCTCAGGCTGTTGCAACATCACGCCAGCCTCTGCCAATGCAGGCTCACCCTGCATTCTGTACCCCTGCCTCCCTCTGGCCTGAGTGAGCCAGAGCCCCCTAATCAGCTGCTCCTTTAACCCCATCCTGTCTGGGCAGTGAAGAGATGCCCTCAGGCAACCTACATGCAGAGTCAGGGCCAAATCCAAAGCTGAACCCCAGGAGCTGTGCAAACAAAGAGAAACAGAAATCTCTCCATGCAGCCCCAGGAGCAGTGGATTAAATCTCCACCATCAAAATGGTGTACCCTGCATCTCTGGAATACCTGAATAGACAACAGATCTTCCCAAAATTGAGGCGGTGGACTTTGGGATCAACTGTAGAGTTGGGGTTTGCTTTCTGCATTTAATTTGTTTCTGGTTTTATGTTTATCTTAGTTTAGTATTTAGAGCATATTATCATTGGTAGATTTATTTATTGCTTTGGTTGCTCTTCCCTTTTTTTAAATATATATATTTTTCCTTTTCCTCTTTTTGTGAGTGTGTATACGTATGCTTCTTTGTGTGATTTTGTCTGCATAGCTTTGCTTTTACCATTTGTCCTAGGGTTCTGTTTGTCCTTTTTTTTTTTTTAAGCATAGTTTTTAGCACTTGTTATCCTTGGTGAATTTGTTTTTTGGTTTGGTTGCTCTCTATTTCTTTTTTTTTATTACGTTTTTATTTTTAATAATTTTTTTTTATTTTAATAACTTTCTTTTCTTTCCTTCCTTCCTCCCTTCCTCCCTTCCTCCCTTTCTCTCTTTCTTTCTTTCTTTTTCACCCTTTTCTTCTTAACCTGGCTAATAGAGTCATGGTGCTGCAGCCGGGTGTCAGGCCTGAGTCTTTGAGGTGGGAGAGCCGAGTTCAGGACACTGGTCCAGCAGAGACCTCCTCATCCCAGGTAATATAAAATGGCGAAAGCTCTCTCAGACATCTCCATCTCAACAATAAGACACAGCTCCACTCAATGACCAGCAAGTTACAGTGCTGGACACCCTATGCCAAACAACTAGCAAGACAGGTACACAACCCCACCCATTAGCACAGAGGCTACCTAAAATCATAATAAGTTCACAGACACCCCAAAACACACCACCAAACATGGTCCTGCCCACCAGAAGGATCCAGCCTCATCCACCAACACAGGCACCAGTCCCCTCCACCAGGAACCCTACACAATCCACTGAACCAACCTTACCCACTAGAGGAAGACACCCAAAACAACGGGAACTATGAAACTGCAGCCTGTGAAAAGGAGACCCCAAACACAGTAAGTTAAGCAAAATGAGAAGACAGAGAAACACACAGCAGATGAAGGAGCAGGGTCAAAACACACCAGACCTAACAAATGAAGAGGAAATAGGTAGTTTACCTGAAAAAGAATTCAGAATAATGATAGTAAAGATGATCCAAAATCTTGGAAATAGAATGAAGAAAATACAAGAAATGCTTAACAAGGACCTAGAAGAACTAAAGAGCAAACAAACAATGATGAACAACACAATAAATAACAAAATCTCTATAGAAGGAATCAATAGCAGAATAACTGAGGCAGAAGAACGGATAAGTGACCTGGAAGATAAAATAGAGGAAATAACTACTGCAGAGCAGAATAAACAAAAAAGAATGAAAAGAATTGAGGACAGTCTCAGAAACTTCTGGGACAACATTAAATGCACCAACATTCGAATTATAGGGGTCCCAGAAGAAGAAGAGAAAAAGAAAGGGACTGAGAAAATATTGGAAGAGATTATAGTTGAAAACTTCCCTACTATGGGAAAGGAAATAGTCAATTAAGCCCAGGAAACACGGAGAGTCCCATAGGATAAATCCAAGGAGAAACAGGCCAAGACACATATTAATCAAACTATCAAAAATTAAATACAAAGAAAAAATATTAAAAGCAGCAAGGGAAAAGCAACAAATAACATGCAAGGGAATCCCCATAAGGTTAACAGTGGATCTTTCAGCAGAAACTCTGCAAGCCAGAAGGGAGTGTCAGGACATATTTAAAGTGATGAAAGAGAAAAACCTACAACCAAGATTACTCTACCCAGCAAGGACCTCATTCAGATTTGATGGAGGAATTAAAACCTTTACAGACAAGCAAAACCTAAGAGAATTCATCACCACCAAACCAGCTTTACAGCAAATCCTAAAGGAACTTCTCTAGGCAGGAAACACAAGAGAAGGAAAAGACCTACAATAACAAACCCAAAACAATAAAGAAAATGGTAATAGGAACACACATATCAATAACTAACTTAAATGTAAATGGATTAAATGCTCCAACCAAAAGACATAGACAGGCTGAATGGATACAACAACATGATCCGTATATATGCTGTCTATAAGAGACCCACTTCAGACACAGGGACACATACAGATTGAAAATGAGGGGATGGAAAAAGATATTCCATGCAAATGGAAATCAAAAGAAAGCTGGAGTAGAAATTCTCATATCAGAAAAAAATAGACTTTAAAACAAAGACTATTACAAGAGACAAAGAAGGACACTACATAATGATCAAGGGTTCAATCCAAGAAGAAGATATAACAATTGTAAATATTTATGCACCCAACATAGGAGCACCTCAATACATAAGGCAAATACTAATAGCCATAAAAGGGGAAATCGACAGTAACACAATCATAGTAGGGGACTTTAATACCCCACTTTCACCAATGGACAGATCATCCAAAATGAAAATAAATAAGGAAACACAAGCTTTAAATGATACATTAAACAAGATGGATTTAATTGATATTTATAGGACATTCCATCCAAAGACAACAGAATATACTTTCTTCTCAAGTGCTCATGGAACATTCTCCAGGATAGATCATACCTTGGGTCACAAATCAAGCCTTGGTAAATTTAAGAAAATTGAGATTGTATCAAGTATCTTTTCTGACCACCATGCTATGATTCTAGATATCAATTACAGGAAAAAACATGTAAAAAATACAAACATATGGAGGCTAAATAATACACTACTAAATAACCAAGAGACCACTGAAGAAATCAAAGAAGAAATCAAAAAATACCTAGAAACAAAATGAAAACAGGATGACCCAAAACCTATGGGAGGCAACAAAAGCAGTTCTAAGAGGGAAGTTTATAGCAATACAATCCTACATCAAGAAACATGAAATATCTCAAATAAACAAACTAACCTTACACCTAAAGCAATTAGAGAAAGAAGAACAAAAAACCCCCAAATTTAGTAAAAGGAAAGAAATCATAAAGATCAGATCAGAAATAAATAAAAAAGAAATGAAGGAAACAATAGCTACAATCAATAAAACTAAAAGCTGGTTCTTTGAGAAGATAAACAAAATTGATAAAACACTAGCCAGACTCATCAAGAAAAAAAGGGAGAAGACCCAAATCAACAGAATTAGAAATGAAAAAGGAGAAGTAACAACTGACACTGCAGAAATACAAATGATCATGGGATATTACTACAAGCAACTCTATGCCAATAAAATGGACAACCTGGAAGAAATGGACAAATTCTTAGAAAAGCACAACCTCCCAGGACTGAACCAGGAAGAAAGAGAAAATATAAACAGATCAATCACAAGCACTGAAATTCAAACTGTGATTAAAAATCTTTCAGCAAGCGAAAGCCCAGGACCAGATGGCTTCACAGTCAAATTCTAGCAAACATTTAGAGAAGAGCTAACACCTATCCTTCTCAAACTCTTCCAAAATATAGCAGAGGGAGGAACACACCCAAACTCATTCTATGAGGCCACCATCACCCTGATACCAAAATCAGACGAAGATGTTACAAAAAAAGAAAACTACAGACCAATATTAGTGATGAACATAGATGCAAAAATCCTCAACAAAATACTAGCAAACAGAATCTAACAGCACATTAAAAGGATCATACACCATGATAAGTGGGGTTTATCCCAGGGATGCAAGGATTCTTCAATATATGCCAATCAATCAATGTGATACACCATATTAACAAACTGAAGGATAAAAACCATATGATAATCTCAATAGATGCAGAAAAAGCTTTTGACGAAATTCAGCACTCATTTATGATAAAAACTCTCTGGAAAGTAGGCATAGAGGGAACTTACCTCAGCATAATAAAGGCCATATTGACAAACCCACAGCCAACATCATTCCCATTGGTGAAAAACTGAAACCATTTCCTCTAAGATCAGGAACAAGACAAGGTTGTCCACTCTCATCACTATTATTCAACATTGTTTTGGAAGTTGTAGGCACAGCAATCAGAGAAAAAAAGAAATAAAAGGAATCCAAATTGGAAAAGAAGAAGTAAAGCTGTCACTGTTTGAAGATGACATGATACTATATATAGAGAATCCTAGAGATGCTACCAGAAAACTACTAGAGCTAATCAGTGAATTTGGTAAAGTAGCAGGATACAAAATTAAGGCACAGAAATCTCTCGCATTCCTATACACTAATGTTGAAAAATCTGAAAAAGAAATTAAGGAAACAATCTCATTTACCATTGCAACAAAAATAATAAAATACCTAGGAATAACCCTACCTAAGGAGACAAAAGGCCTGTATGCAGAAAACTATAAGACACTGATGAAAGCAATTAAAGATGATACAAACAGATGGAGAGATATACCATGTACTTGGCTTGGAAGAATCAACATTGTGAAAATGATTATACTACCCAAAACAATCTACAGATTCAATGCAATCCCTATCAAACTACCAATGGCATTTTTCACAGAACTAGAACAAAAAATGTCACAATTTGTATGGAAACACAAAAGACCCCGAATAGCCAAGCAATCTTGAGAAAGAAAAACGGAGCTGGAGGAATCAGCCTCCCAGACTTCAGACTATACTGCAAAGCTACAGTAATCAAGACAGTATGGTACTGGCACAAAAACAGAAATATAGATCAATGGAACAGGATAGAAAGCCCAGAGATAAACCCACACACATATGGTCACCTTGTCTTTGATAAAGGAGGCAAGCATATACAATGGAGAAAAGACAGCCTCTTCAATAAGTGGTGCTGGAAAAACTAGACAGCTACATTGTAGAGAATGAAATTAGAACACTCCCTAACACCATACACAAAAATAAACTCAAAATGGATTAAAGACCTAATTGTAAGACCAGACACTACAAAACTCTTAGAGGAATACATAGGCAGAACCCTCTATGACATAAATCACAGCAATATCCTTTTGACCCACCTCCTAGAGAAATGGAAATAGAAACAAAAATAAACAAATGGGACCTAATGAAACTTAAAAGCTTTTGCACAGTAAAGGAAACCATAAACAAGACGAAAAGACAACCCTCAGAATGGGATAAAATATTTGTAAATGAAGCAACTGACAAAGGATTAATCTCCAAAATTTGCAAGCAGCTCAATATCAGAAAAACAAACAACCTAATCCAGAAATGGGCAGAAGACCTAAATAGACGTTTCTCCAAAGAAGATATACAGATTGCCAACAAACACATGAAAAGATGTTCAACATCACTAATCATTAGAGAAATGCAAATCAAAACTACAGTGAGGTATCACCTCACACCATTCAGAATGGCCATCATCTAAAAATCTACAGGCAATAAATTCTGGAGAGGGTGTGGAGAAAAGGGAATGATCTTGCACTGTTGGTGGGAATGTAAATTGATACAGTGACTATGGAACACAGTATGGAGGTTCCTTAAAAAACTAAAAATAGAACTACCATATGACCCAGCTATCCCACTACTGGGCATATACCCTGAACAAACCATAATTCAAAAGAGTCATGTACCACAATGTTCGTTGCAGCACTATTTACAATAGCCATCGACAGATGAATGGATAACGAAGATGTGGCACATATATACAATGGAATATTACTCAGCCATAAAAAGAAACGAAATTGAGTTATTTGTCATGAGGTGGATGGACCTAGAGTCTGTCATACAGAGTGAAGTATGTCAGAAAGAGAAAAACAAATACTGTATGCTAACACATATATATGGAATCTAAAAAACAACAAGAAAAACATGGTTCTGAAGAATCTAGGGGCAGGACAGGAATAAAGACACAGACGTAGAGTATGGACTTGAAGACACAGGGAGGGAGAAGGGTAAGCTGGGCCGAAGTGAGACAGTGGCATGGACATATATACACTACCAAATATTAAATAGATAGCTAGTGGGAAGCAGCTGCATAGCACAGGGAGATCAGCTCGGTGTTTTGTGTCCACCTAGAGGGGTGGGATAGGCAGGGTGGGAGGGAGGGAGACACAAGTGGGAAAAGATATGGGGATATATGTATATGTATAGCTGATTCACTTTGTTATAAAGCAGAAACTAACACACCATTGTAAAGCAATTATACTCCAATACAGATGTTAAAAAACAAAAACAAAAACACATGACCATGCCATATTCTATACTGCCGTTCTTTTTATTCATATCAGAAAAGTAGAATAAAATATTTCCTTGTAAAAAAAAAAGAAAATTGGGAACATTTCTTCCTCATAGAATGTCAGAGCCAGAAGTCATTGTGGAGGTGTGGAGGCCAGCAGTTCCAGATTCTGTTATATGGTGCCCTCAGGCTCTGTGCAGGGGAAGCTACATAGAGCTTGCTGCCCACTTCAACCAGCGTGGCTCTGCTTTGACCCTTTTATACACCATGGCTTTGTGTAAGATTTTATTGATAAAAGGCTACCATTATTATTAGTTTTTAAAATAAATTTATTTATTTTATTTATTTTTGGCTGTGTTGGGTCTTTGTTGCTGCACATGGGCTTTCTCTAGTTGCAGCAAGCGGGGGCTACTCTTCGTTGTGGTGCGCGGGCTTCTCATTGCGGTGGCTTCTCTTGTTGCGGAGCACGGGCTCTAGGCTTGTGGGGTCAGTAGTTGTGGCTTACACACTCTAGAGTGCAGGCTCCGTAGTTGTGGCGCACAGGCTCAGTTGCTCTGCGGCATGTGGGATCTTCCCGGACCAGGGCTCGAACCCATGTCCCCTGCATTGGCAGGTGGATTCTTAACCACTGCGCCACCAGGGAAGTCCTACCATTATTTTTGAAAAGCATAAAAACCACCGACCTGCTCTAGTCATCTTCTTTTGCATGTAGCAAAGCAAAAGTTGTTTTGTTTTGTTTTTGCTGACTTTGGAATGCTTATTCTTTAAAAAATTAGTTGCTTTTTCTACAGCTATACAAAGTTCTTAATGTTTCTTTGGCAATGGAATATAATGGAACTTTTACAACTACATTTTACAAAAAGTTACCTTTGCCTCAGAAACAGTATTTACTGTGTGCACATAGTTGACTGACAAAATTCCCTACCATCCAGCACCCTAATTAATTGACGAAATAAACAGATTGCCTAGGAATCTTGGTGCATTGGAAGCAGAGTCAGAACGTAGGCATTTTAACCTCCTTTCTAGTGTTCTTTCAGTCCTCCCCAACTCAAGCGCTGCATGTTGTGTGATTTATTCGCCAAGAGGAAGTGGGGACGGGTTGTTGGAATAACAGAAGCTGACTGACCTTGAATTTCACCCTCCCAATGAGTAAGCCAACTTAGTGGCTTTACCACCTCTGTCATCACTTCTGCTTCACACCAGGCTCATTGTGAGCTGGAAGCACATGACTCCCTATGGATTATGCTCCATGCAGCCCCATGTGGGCCACACTGAGCCCCACCAGCTAGCATCAAGCAGCCTACAGGCCTGCAGAAAGTAGACTCACCATGCTGAGAACATCCCCCTCCAGGTCCATCAAGTCTCCCCAGCTCCAAGACAATATATCCCTTAAGATATTAACAAGTTTATTGCTTTAAAAATGTGAATGGGTAGAATATATGCTAAGGCCTTGACTTTGATATCACTTCAAAGTGAGATTTCCCTTCCCAACCCTAAATTACTCTGAAATGATATAACGCTCTTATCTGTATTGATCAGACTGACCCTTTTTATTTACAGTCTTCTGGTTTTTGTTTTGTGGTTCTGCCCTACAACCACAGAATGGAAGGTTCCTTGAAACCTGGGATCATGTTATACGAACCTGAGGTTTCCAAACCTCAAAATAGGACCTACAAAAAATATGCACATAAAGATTAGGCAGAATACTAGAATCAGAGACTATCCTGGAAAATGCAGCATTGTAGCAGTTGGTAAATATACTGGGTTGGCTAAAAAGTGCCTTCGGTTTTTAAGTAAAATTAAAAGACATTTTTCGTTTCACCAAGAACTTTATTTTTTATTTTTATTTTTTTATCTCTTTTAAATTTTATTTTATTTATTTATTTATGGCTGTGTTGGGTCTTCGTTTCTGTGCGAGGGCTCTCTCCAGTTGCGGCAAGTGGGGGCCACTCTTCATCGCAGTGCGCGGGCCTCTCACTATCGCGCCCCCCCCTGTTGTGGAGCACAGGCTCCAGACGCGCAGGCTCAGCAATTGTGGCCCACGGGCCCAGCTGCTCCGCGGCATGTGGGATCTTCCGGGACCAGGGCTCGAACCCGTGTCCCCTGCATTGGCAGGCGGATTCTCAACCACTGCGCCACCAGGGAAGCCCTCACCAAGAACTTTATTGAACAATGATGTATTCACCCTTTTGTTCCACTACCTTCTGCCATTTTTGAGGCAACTTCATAATTCCATCTTCCCAAGACTTTTTATCTTTTTGAGCAAAGAGCTGTTCCAGGTGCCTTTTACAGTCTTCCAGGGAATTAAAATTTTTTCCATTAAGAGAATTTTGTAAAGATCTAAATAAACAGAAACCTGAAGGTGCAATGTGTGGTGAATACAGAGGATGAATCAGAACTTAACAGTTTTTGCCTGGTCACCAAAGAAACATGTGGCCTTGCGTTATCCTGATGCAAGATTATGAGTTTTCTGTTGACTAATTTTGGACGCTTTTCATCGAGTGCCGCTTTCAGTTGGTCTAATTGGGAGCAGTACTTGTTGGAATTAATCGTTTGGTTTTCTGGAAGGAGCTCACAATAGAAGACTCCCTTCCAATCCCACCATAGACACAACATCACCTTCTTTGGATGAAGACCAGCCTTTGGTGTGGTTGGTGGTGGTTCATTTCGCTTGCCCCACGATCTCTTCTGTTCCACATTATTGTACAGTATCCACTTTTCATCGCCCGTCACAACTTATTTTAAAAACGGAATGTTTTCATTACATTTCAGTAGAGAAAAGCATGTGGAAATATGGTCAGGAAGGTTTTTTTCACTTAATTTATGTGGAACCCAAACATCAAAGCGATTAACATAACCAAGCTGGTGCAACTGATTTGATGCTTGATTTGGATATTTTGAGTATGTCTGCTATCTCTTGCATGGTATAACGTTGATTATTCTCAATCAATGTCTCAATTTGATTGCTACTAACTTCAACTGGTCTACGCAGATCGTGGACATCATCCAGCAAGAAATCTCCAGCACGAAACTTTGCATATCACTTTTGACACTTTCGATCAGTCACAGTACCTTCTCCATACACTAGACAAGTCTTTTTTGTGTGTGTGTTTCAGTTGTCCTTTTACCTTTCTTGAAATAATAAAGCATAATATGCCAAAAATGTTTCTTTTTTTCTTCCATCTTCAATATTAAAATGGCTACACAAAAATTCACCAATTTTGATGTCTTTTTAAAATGCATGCTGATATGACAGCTATCACATACAATCTAACACAACTGTTTCAAATGAAGTTAAAGACAACTAAGTGCTACTAGAGCCATCTTACAGAAAAACCCAACAGACCTTTTGGCCAACCCAGTACATAGCAGGATGCTGTATGTTCAACAGGTTCCTAATTTCTTGGGGAAGAAAAAGCTAGATCCAGGATGCACAGACCCTATGATAAAAAATATAAATGACCTAGAGACATCATATGCTGGCTAAGTATTAAAATGAAATAAGTGATGAGTTCATTGATGATAAGCAGAATAATAGATAACTATGAATTTGGAGGTAATGGAATGATGACATCCTTTTCAGTGCAATCCAAAAAACATTGTAGAACATTGTAAGTAAGGACTAGGCACTCTGGGGGATGCTGATTCAAAGAGAACACTCAATATTCCAAGCTAATGCTGCAACACAGGCCCAGATAGAAGTGGAGTAGGACCAAATGTGGAGCCAGAGTGAACAAGTTGTTTGTTGTCTGGTAAAGGGCTCTGAAATGGAGCAGAGCTTCTGGATAACCATTTAAAATCACTTCAGAGCCTGGTCAAAGTGTTGAGAGCAAGAAAACAGCTTTGGGTGCAGTGTCAGGAGTGATTTGGAGAAGGTTTTTACTCAAGGCAAGCAGAGGTAGAAAGACTTAAGTTTCAACTTGGGTCTTGTGTTAGCCAAATTTGTCTGTTTTGTCATTTGACAGCAGTGGCAATGCTGATCTCGGTTGTTAGGGGAAAAACTCGTAATTCTCCTGGTCCAGTGGGGGATAAGGGAAATGGCAAGCAAGAGTCAGAAGGCTAACACCCCTGGTGGAGCTGCAGTGTCTGATGGCATTTTTATCTCTTTTTTTTTTTCTTTCAAACTAGAACTAGATGGATGACAGAGAATTTACAATGGAATACCTAAGAAGTACCAGGGCAATCTATTTTACCTCTGCAAGACCAAGACATGTTTCATGGAGACTTGAACCAGAAAATTGGTGATAAAGCACTTTGATCTAGACCTACTTCTTGAGCTCTCTTTTCTTTCTCCTTGAGAATGTTTTACAAAGGTAGTGTGATAAGTGCTAATTGAGTAGTAAGAAGAGTATCTATTTACTAGAAAGAGTTAAAAGGAGAAGAGATCACAGCGGGCTGCAGCAACCGGGGAAATAGTGACTAGAACTTGAACTTCAAGGATGGGTGGGATTCAGATTAAGTGGAAAGGAGAGAGAAAGGAGGGGCTTGCTGGGCGGAGGGAGATGCCAAGTACAAAGCAAGCAGAAAGCACAAGACCACTATTACACAAGGCTTTAATGGATGAAAAAACTGAGGCTCAGATAGACTAAGGAACTTGACTAAGCATACACAGCTCCTGCATTACTATATAAGGAACTAACGTAAAGCTACAATACCAAAGCCCATATTCCTTCCTCCAGACTCCAGGTTCACAAGGCTGATAGACACGTAAACAACTAACTATGATACATGTTTGTGAGTTGAAAGCTGTTTCATTACTTTGTATTTTCATTTAGTTATACTTGTCACAACATGTCAAAAAAGGAAGCAGCATTGCTTTCTAGAGAAATATTTACTTCCTATATTGATGTCAACACATTAACTCATCTGGAAGGGAGATTCCTCCAAGTAGAGGAATAATGGTGACATGATGTGGTCCAAAGCATAAGCTGGCAACTTTCTGAGGGTGAAGTGATGACGAAATGAGAGAGAGAGAGAGAGAGAGAGAGAGAGGATAGAAACATCCAAAGAAAGGAGAGGTGGAACTGTTTAGCTCCAAAATGTTCTGAATTAAGCTGATAATCCTTTTCTGCTTAGAAACACTTCAGATTTTCAGAAATAAAAGTTTTTGTCAAAAGCAGTTTAACACTGGTGTTTGTGAGGTATGTGTTCTTTTCAAATGTTTCAAATCAAGGCAAATGGACAACCCAGGAAAGATTACTGTTGACCTTGGTGAGTGCAGGATCTAACTGACTCTCACCAGTCTCCTATCCTTTGTGGAATAAAGTGGTAAATCAACAAGTCGAGCAAGTAAGCAATGTACAGTAGGGGAGACTGACCTCATTTAAAGCTGCTATTCCATAGTCTGTGCACTCCTGCTAGCTTGCTGGGCTTAGCCTCCTCCTAAGTGTCCTGGTAGCTGACTGATGAACTGCTTAATGATCCATGAACTAAAGGGAATTATTAACTCAGTTCCCTGCATGTGGAGTTCAAAAGTACCTAGATAAATAAATAAAAGATACTAGCTTTAGGATGGCTGCTATTGCCTAGGAAAAGGAGTATAGGAGCCCTAGTGGTAGCTAGAGACAGAATAACTGGCTATTTGACTCTTCTGATACCTCTGAGGTAGGGAAGGCAAAGTTAGGCACAGCTTCTCAAAGATCCCCTAAAACCCTTGGCCAGTTTCTATCAGAGCCCTTACCACATTGTATTGTAACTGTCTGTGTGTAGGTCTGCCATCCTCAATAGGCTGAATCCTTGGAGGCAGTGACTGTATTTTATCCATACTTTTCCCACTTCCTTGCATATGTGTCCATCAAATGTTGAGTGGGTGAGTGAGTAAAATGGGTAGATGGATGGAGACAAATCATCACACTCACTAGGCATAAGCAACTCAAACCTGGCAGCGGAAGGTTTAACATTAAACTGGCAGTGGGAGAAAATTAACCCTGCAAAGGATTAATTTCCATGAGGTAACTCAGGAAAACTGACTAAGGAATGTGTGTTAGCAATCAATGGGTAATCTATTGAAAAAGCACTTAGTTTTCAGAGAAATTTGTTTTCAAGGAAGGCAAGTCACAAGTGAGGGTATTTACAGCCTTTTGCTTTTAGTTGTAACAATGCTGCAGAATGCGTTGAGCTCTGGGATGCCAATAACGCAGAAAAGGCTCATGAGGATCACCACCCAGATATTTGCAACATCTGCCCTTTGAGTAGTTAACTATTCAAACCATCTGGAGTGCTTTTTAATATTGTATTCTGGAACAGTGATTCTCAACTTTCTTTTCTCTTATGTTCTACAAGTCTTCTTTCTGTCTTTCTCTCCTCCCTGCTCCCCCATTGCATTCCTGTCTCCTCACATCTAAACTCCCTTTATAATAAGAACCTGCTATACAAAAATAAATAAATAAATAAAATTTTAAAAAATAAAAAATAAACTCCCTTTACTCAATTATTGTCTCTGTCTTTATTGCCTTGGAGGAGAAATGTGACAGGGTAGAAAGCCAAAAATATTCTGAGAGCTATTTCTTTGCTTTGGTTCTAAAATCCTCAGCTCTGTGAGGGAAAAAGAGAGAGTTCTGGTTTCATCTAAAATGTATGAGGAAAAAGACTGGAGGAAAACATTCCCTCTATGCTAGAAAAAGTTTCTCCAGGCTGGGGAGAGGTAGAGGAAGAACAGATATGATGAAAGTAGATAAATGAGTGGGCTCCAGAGAGAGGGGTCGGACATCGTGTTTTCTGAGAAGAGTCCCAGAGAGGTGGCAAGACCCCTGAGAGATTTAGGGGAGTTGAGAGAATCTGCACATTGCAGGAAAAGGAGCAGAGCCAGAGAGGAGGGCTTATTATGTGGTGGATCATGGCAAGGGAATGCCACGGACAACTGGTAAGATCACTGTGTCCCAGGATGATCTGGCAGCAGAAACATAGTCCCCATGATTCACAATGGGGCCCAGAATCTGTCAGGAGATTTACCAGGCTTAACACAAAAGGAAGGGACAGTTCAACAGCGACTTGAATGGACTAATAACTGAGGACCAAACTGGACCATGGAGTCTCAGTAAAAACCGATGGGGGAAAATGATGTTTTCCTGCAACCCAATGTCTGGCTCTGTGTAAGTTCTTTAGGACTGAGCCATGGGTCTGCAGAAAAGGGGAAGGAATCTTAAATTGACTAGCTTAAGTTTTCCTTTCTATGGTGTAATTGTGAACTCAAAGTAGTAATTAAGTAAAGATATAAAAATATAAACAATGTGTATATCCTGCACATCTAAGTTTGGATCGAAATCCATTTTTACTATTTATCTACCTGTCTCTCCACCCGTCCATCCATCCACCCATCCATCCACCCATCCATCCATTTATCCATCCATCTTTTTCCAGAAAGAACCTAAGGCAGTTTATAAGTATCTATATCCAATCAAAGAATCTTGATGCTACCATAACAGATACATGAGTTGAACTAGACATTACAACCCAGAAGCCAAGAAGTAGGCAGCCAACACAAATAAATAAATCATGTCAGAGTAAGCTAAATCCTTTGCCTAAATTGTATCTATTTTTATTGACCTATGGTGTGTGTTCCATGATGGCGAACATCCTGTTTAAGATTTTGTATGTGTGTGTGTGGGTGTGGGTGCATGTGTGAAATTTTTAATTATTGCACTTTAAATTTTGTAATTGAGATCCTCGATTAGGAATCAGAAACCTGACAATGTCAGATCTTCTACTGCACTTTGTGATATGCATTATATAGAATTCAGCCCCCTATTTTTAAACTGGGAATAATGTTTTATTTTATTCACTTTAATAATAGCCAGTCACAAACATACGTTCTTCCAAACAGAGAGACTTTTCACGTTGGTTTTTATGTTTAGGGTACTGTTCCTCAGCTCTGTGCTCACACCAATAATATTAATTGTGAATAACGACTTGACCAATTTTAGTTCATTTTCAAAAATCTGATTTCAGAAAACGATTTTTGAACTTTAGTGTTCAAATCCCTAATTTTGGAACAGCAGTTTTGGCCATCACTTTCATTTAGGTGGAGCAGAGAACAATTTCAATGTGTGAAAGTGGGTCATACTCTTCCTTAACAAATGAGTTTCCTAAAGACATAGTTTTATTAAGGAAAGAGCAAATGAAATAATATATTTGGGTACCATTAATAAATGCCCCTGTAGGAAAATATTTTAATATTTACATTGTAATAACAATGAAAATGGCCAAGGTTTTTCATTTGTTTGTTTGTTCTTTGGTTTTGTTTTTTTAAGGGAAAGAGTGCTGGAAAATCTCTATTTTTGAGTCTAGGAATACGAGAGGACAAGGAACAACCTTTTGTAGTCATGGTATGTCAATAATTTGTACACACCTACAATATCTCAGAGTAAGAAATAGGCTTAAAAGGGAGTTCTAACCTCTCCCATAAATTTTTTCTAGAATTTCCCTTTGAAAAACAGGAACGAGTCAGGTTTTTTTTCCCAAGAAGCCAAAACATGTTTTTCGCACCCTGTAATGAATGACCAAGCCATCTAACTTGTCTGTTCTACAGCAGATTTTGTATCAGTCATTGTGTTCCCTAAGCAAAGTACTACATTGTCTGTGGCTCCAGCACAGGGGCATGTCCAGTTCCTGGAGCTATAACCACATCCACAGTGGGTGAGATTTTCAACTTCCTAGCACAAAATGATTTCTGTGAGCAAGGTAGTAGGCAGATTTGAGTTCCAGGTCTTTGTAAAACAATGGATTTGTTTGCCACCTGGATTTGTTTCAATATAATCTAATATTAACACCAAATACCAACTATACTCATAAGAGTACCACTTAAAGTCACACAGTACTTTTCAGTAGTCTGCATTAAATATTTGAAGACTATTCTCAACACATAAAAAGGTATTTTCTGAGATAGTGTCTCTCCTGGGCCTCTTCCAACAGTTATTTAGTAATGGAAAAGTATTCATCAACACCATGAAAATAAGGTGGTAGTATTCAAATGTGTGTTCCTATCAGCTGCAATTTTTTAAAACACCAAGTGATTTTACTTTTTCACAAAACTTGTCCTATAGCCTCTCAGTTATGTCTTAAAAATGATAAGAAATATTGTGTGCTTATATTTCCATTTTCAAATGGTCATTCCTGATTAGTACACATCATTTCTGCTCATACAACTGACACACTTTTATAAGACTGTCATCCTTAAACACTTCTTATTCTAGGAAAACTTTTCTTACTTAATATGTAGCTACATTTCACAACAGCACTTCCTTTAGTAATAAATTAAGCCTCGATGACAAGTTATGCCCTTTAATAGTTGACTATTTTGGGGGGGGTACCAACATAATTCCCATATTCATATTAATGTCAAATTGTATTCTGTTGTCTCAGATACACATTAGCTTGCACATGAATTATGTAAACTTTTTTTTTTTTTTAAAGATGAAGTTTTACTTTGCTTGGTCTCTAATTCAAATTGACCCTAAACAAAGCTTATATCACCAAAAAAAGGTTAACACAAGGAGTTATGTATAGGAAAGCTGAATTTAGGAGGGGCAGATAGTCTCATCTCAATGACATTGTAGGTCATGAGCAACTGTAAGAAGGTTAGAACTTCAGTTTTCTTGGTTCACTGTATTATTTACACACGTTTTTCTTTCTCCAAGGGTATGCATAAAACAAACAAATCATGCTAGTGTCCCTCTTACTCAGGATGTGCTCTCTAACTTCTATAAGAACACTAAGCTTCATGGCTGAAGTGGTGTTTCAAGCATGGCAAGCAATTAAAACATTAAAGAATGGATAAATGTATATGTATGACTGAGTCCCTTTGCTGTGCACCTGAAACTATTACAACATTGTTAACCAGCTATACTCCAATATAAAATAAAAAGTAAAAAAAAAAACACATTAATTATTTCCACTATTTTATCTTCCAGGTCACTTATCCATTTTTCTGCCTCAGTTATTCTGCTACTAATTCCTTCTAGAGAATGTTAAATTTCATTTATTGTGTTGTTCATCATTGTTTGTTTGCTCTTTAGTTCTTCTAGGTCCTTGTTAAATGTTTCTTGTATTTTCTCCATTCTATTTCCAAGATTTTGGACCATCTTTACTATCCTTACTCTGAATTCTTTTTCAGGTAGACTGCCTATTTCCTCTTCATTTGTTTGGTCTGGTGGATTTTTACCTTGCTCCTTCATCTGCTGTGTGTTTCTCTGTCTTCTCATTTTGCTTAACTTACTGTGTTTAAAGTAAAGCTGTCACTGTTTGCAGATGACATGATACTTTACATAGAGAATCCTAAAGATGCTACCAGAAAACAACTAGAGCTAATCAGTGAATTTGGTAAAGTAGCAGGATACAAAATTAATGCACAGAAATCTCTTGCATTCCTATACACTAATGATGAAAAATCTAAAAGAGAAATTAAGGAAACACTCCCATTTACCACGGCAACAAAAAGAATAAAATACCTAGGAATAAACCTACCTAAGGAGACAAAAGACCTGTATGCAGAAAACTATAAGACACTGATGAAAGCAATTAAAGATGATACAAACAGATGGAGAGATTATACCATGTACTTGGGTTGGAATCAACATTGTGAAAATGACTATCTACGCAAAGCAATCTACAGATTCAATGTAATCCCTATCAAACTACCACTGCATTTTCCACAGAACTAGAAGAAAAAATGTCACAATTTGTATGGAAACACAAAAGACCCCCAATAGCCAAAGCAATCTTGAGAAAGAAAAACGGAGCTGGAGGAATCAGGCTCCCTGACTTCAGACTATACTACAAAGCTACAGTAATCAAGACAGTATGGTACTGGCACAAAACTAGAAATATAGATCAATGGAACAGGATAGAAAGCCTAGAGATAAGCCCATGCACATACGGTCACCTTATCTTTGATAAAGGAGGCAAGAATATACAATGGAGAAAACACATCCTCTTCAATAAGTGGTGCTGGGAGAACTGGACAGCTACATGTAAAAGAATGAAATTAGAACAGTCACTAACACCATACACAAAAATAAACTCAAAATAAACTTAAAGACCTAAATGTAAGGCCAGACACTATAAAATTCTTAGAGGAAAACATAGGCAGAACACTCTATGACATAAATCACAGCAAGATCCTTTTTGACCCACCTCCTAGAGAAATGGAAATAAAAACAAAAATAAACAAATGGGATCTAATGAAACTCAAAAGCTTTTGCAGAGCAAAGGAGACCAGAAAGAAGACGAAAAGACACCCCTCAGAATGGGAGAAAATATTTGCAAATGAAGCAACTGACAAAGGATTAATCGCCAAAATTTACAAGCAGCTCATGCAGCTCAGTATCAAAAAAAACAAACAACCCAATCCAAAAATGGGCAGAAGACCTAAATAGACATTTCTCCAGAGAAGATATACAGACTGCCAACAAACACATGAAAGAATGCTCAACATCATTAATCATTAGAGAAATGCAAATCAAAACTACAATGAGGTATCACCTCACACGCGTCAGAATGGCCATCATCAAAAAATCTACAAACAATAAATGCTGGAGAGTGTGTGGAGAAAAGGGAACCCTCTTGCACAGTTGGTGGGAATGTAAATTGATACAGCCACTATGGAGAACAGTATGGAGGTTCCTTAAAAAACTAAAACTAGAACTACCATACGACCCAGCAATCCCACGACTGGGCATATACCCTGAGAAAACCATAATTCAAAAAGAGTCATGTACCACAATGTTCACTGCAGCTCTATTTATAATAGCAAGGACATCGAAGCAACCTAAGTGTCCATCGACAGATGAATGGATAAAGAAGATGTGGCACATATATACAATGGAATATTACTCAGCCATAAAAAGAAACAAAATTGAGTTATTTGCAGTGAGGCGGATGGACCTAGAGTCTGTCATACTGAGTGAAGTAAGTCAGAAAGAGAAAAACAAATACCGTATGCTAACACATATATATGGAATCTTAAAGAAAAAAAAAAAAGGGTCATGAAGAACCTAGGGGCAGGATGGGAATAAAGACGCAGACATAGAGAATGGACTTGAGGACACAGGGAGGGAGAAGGGTAAGAAGGGACAAAGTGAGAGAGTGGCATGGACATATATACACTACAAAATGTAAAACCGATAGCTAGTGGGAAGCAGCCACATAGCACAGGGAGATCAGCTCAGTGCTTTGTGACCACCTAGAGGGGTGGGATAGGGAGGGTGGGAGGGAGGGAGACACAAGCGGGAAAAGATATGGGGATATATGTATATGTATAGCTGATTCACTTTGTTATAAAGCAGAAACTAACACACCACTGTAAAGCAATTATACTCCAATAAAGATGTTAAAAAACAACAAGAACAACAACATTAAAACAGGCCTAGTATTTCCAGATTGTTCAGGATTTTAACATCAGCCAACATGGAGAATTTTTTTAAATTGAAGTGTAGTTAATTTACAATATTATATTAGCTTCAGATATACAACATAGTGATTCAATATTTTTATAGATTACACACCATAGAAAGTAGTTATAAAATATTGACTATATTCCCTGTGACATTACATTCCTGTGACTTATTTATTTTATAACTGGTAGTTTGTACCTCTTAATCCCCTTCACCTATTTTACCCCTTCCCCTACTCCTCTCCCCTCTGGCAAACCATCTAGGAAGTCTACTCCTGGGTATTTATCTGAAAAAGATGAAAACACTAATTCAAAAAGATATATGCACCCCAATGTTCATAGCAGCATTATTTACAACAGACATGGAGGATTCTAACATTAACTTGCCACTCTTTTAACAGCAACTAATTTTAAAAAATTGCTTTCACACATTGTGGGCAACATTTTGTGGGCAACTAAATCTGCCTCTGGCCCTTGAGTGACCAGTTTGCAAATTTCAGGTGGCTAGAGGTCTTTGATTTAAGAAAAGAGTGCTTTTATTTATTTTTTAAGATTCCACATATAAATGAGATCATACAGTATTTGTCTTTCTCTGTCTGACTTATGTCACTTAGCATAATGCTCTCAAATTGCATCCATGTTGTCACAAATGGCAGAATTTCCTTCTTTTTATGGCTGAATAATATTCTATTGTGTGTATCTGTGTGTGTAAAGAAATATATTTAGTTATCTGCTTTCTTTGTCCATTTATTTGTCGATGGATACTTAAGTTGTTTCCATGTCTTAGCTATTGTACATAATGCTGCAATGAATGTAGGCGTACAGAAATCTTTTCTAAATAGCGATTTCATTTTCTTTGGAAATATACCCAGAAGTGGAATTGTTGGATTGTATGGTAGTTTTATTTTTAATTTTTTGAGGAGTCTCCATACTGTTTTACATAGTGGCTGCATCGATTTACATTCTCACCAACAATGCACAAGTGTTTCTTTTTCTCCACATCTCACCAACACTTGTTATTTCTTGTCTTTTTGATAATAGCTATTCTAACAGGTATGTAGTGATATATCATTGTGCTTTTGATTTGCGTTTCCCTGATCGGTAGTAATGTTGACCATCTTTTCATGTGTCTGTTGGCCACCTGTATGTCATCTTTGGAAAAATGTCTATTCAGTTCCTCTGTTCATTTTTTAATCAGATTGTTTAGTTTTTTAACTGAGTTGAGTTCTTTATATATTTTGGATATTAACCCCTTATCAGACATATAATTTGCAAATATTTTTTCCCATCCCATAGGGTGCCTTTTTATTTTTTTGATGGTTTCCTTTGCTGTACAGAGACTTTTTGGTTTGATGTAGTCCCACTTGTTTTTGCTTTTGTTGTGTTTGCTTTTGGTGTTAAATCCAAATAATTGTTGCCAAGACTGTTGTCAAGGAGTTTACTCCGTTATATTTTCTTCTAGGAGTTTTGTGCTTTCAGGTCTTACATTCAAGTCTTTAATTCATTTTTAGTTGCATTTTGTATAAGGTGTAAGACAGTGAGGAGTGCTTTTCCTTCAGCTTTATTCCCCAGCTATTCAATTCACTGCAGTGGTCTCTTAGACATGTCCAAGGATGTCAGGTTGCCAGAGACGTTGCTTCCAAAAAATTTCACAATAGTCATTCTTCCCTCTTTGCTTACAATTAGCAATAACCACAAACTCAGTTCACTGGGCTGAAGTAAGTGTGACACCATGCCAAGCTCTAGAGAGTTGGGATGTAAGGACAGCTCTTATTTCACTGAGGTACCTCATCACAGCAAGGCCCATGTGATGGACCCTGGATAACTGGAAGTGCTTGGTTTTGCAAAGACAGGTGTGTCATCTTCATGGGTCCGGTCATATAGAGGGCCAAGAAGTACTGCCTCTTAGCAGGCCCTAGTTGAGCATGAGGCTGAGGCCACATTGCAGTTACTCATATGTCTTCCTCAAAATACACTCACCCTCTTCCTTTTTGATTTTTCAGTGGTTTCCCATCACTGCCATGCTACAAGCCAAGCTTCCTAGCATGACATGTAAGTCCCACTTCCCAACCCAAACTGGCTGTTGATTTACCTCTGATGTTTCATCTCCTATCTTCTCATCCTTCACCCTAGGTACCAAGAAAATATGCAGCTTCCTGAACTATCATTGTTCTAGTAATTCCATGGCTTTGTATATATTGTTTCTTCTGCTTTGAAAGCCCTTCTTTCTTCCCACTATGTCCACTGACAGGCTGACTACAACTTGTCATTCAAAACTTTGTTCTCCAATTACCTCCTCTTGATAAATTTATTCTGATCAATTAGGTGCTCTTCCACTGTATTTGCTTCTCTCACAGATCTGAAATTGTTCACTTTTTCATTTTATTTTCAACCCCATAGACTGTCACTATCCTCTCCATGCCTGTTTATCTAGTCAGATACACTGTGAACTGCTGGAGGGTGAGAATGCTACCTTTTATCTCTATATTTACAGTCTTAGCACAGTGATCCTAGATCAATTGTCTATCTTCCTAAATGTTGGTAAATGACTAATGCTAAGAGTCTCCACAATTTTTCAACAAATCATTTAATAAATATTTGAGTGTCTGTTAAATGCAAAACTCCCTTTTATATATGATACAAAGATAAAAAAGACTCAAGTTTTTCATCCTAAGAGATTAAGATCTAGTAGCAATGTGCAGGCATACAGACCTCCAAAGGAAAACCAGTGACTTGGGGCTATGTTGACCTCTACAGAGTAGGCCTATACAGTATTTTAAATATGAATTCATTCCAAAATTTAAAAATGGGGTTATTTGTATAGAAAACCTGAATTTTCATCTCTTCTCTTGAAAAACTGAAAAAATTGGAGTCACTGCTTTGCATTCTCTCATGGCAACGTTGGACTAAAGCTGAGAGACAGCCTCCGCTTAGATGTGCTGTTGCCCACACAAAATGTCATTCTGATTCCTTAAATAAAAGCAAAGGAAATGACCTGCCTTTTTTCTTAGTTCTTAAGATGGGGTGAAAAGAGAAAGACATTTCTTACTGCAGTGGATGCTGCTGCTAGCCTGCCCACATCCCCTGCACTGAGTGGGCACACCCAGCCCCCAACAGCACTAAGCATCACCACTAAGGGTACACAGGTGCTCCTTCTCCAGAGAACTGCCCTCTGAGAGAAGCCATCCCCACCTAGATGGTCAGCCACCAGTAACTGATAGACAGGGACTGTACAGTACTGGCTCCCTTGCCTCAAAGTGGAACTAAACTGTGGTATAATTCATGCTCCAGAACTCTTCATGGGATACAGGCTGAAGCTAGTTCCAGCTGAGATCATATCCTTACTTTCTTTCCCTGCTCTATCCCACTTCTTTCCTTTCCCTTCTCCTGAGAGCATGTCTTCAATAAATTGTCTTCATAAAAGTATGCCTCTAGGGAACCTGAGTGAAGACACTTATCACCTTAGTAGATCTATCTGGTTCCCACTACAAGGACTAAGTGGGTTCAAATACTCTGCAGTTGTTTGAAAAAGGCAGAACTCTTTGTCCAGCCTGATACCTCCGCATCTGGGCCTTGATCAAGGACTCCCCCTAACTTGCATCTTCATTAGAAATTCATTCTGCTATGGAGTTGCCAGACATACCCTCAGATCAAGATACAGTAACCCCATTCAGGTCAAACACTTATAATGCTACCCCCACCTCCAGCAAATATAGATTTCTCTGTAGGTTCCTAGCAGAAATAACCTACTAAAAAGCCCAATTCTCACTTGCATCAAATAAGGAAAACAGAGAGAGCAAGAGAGAGGAAAATACTGACATGAAAGTAAGGTCAAAATAATCAGAAGTTCTTGTAATCAAGAGAAGAAAAGCTGAATCTGTAAATTTTCACTACATGTGGAACATTGGCAATCCCACGTGGCTCTAAGACTCTAGTAATTCATTGTTGACACGTATTTTTCTTTTTTTTTTTAATTTTTATTTATTTATTTATGGCTGTGTTGGGTCTTCGTTTCTGTGCAAGGGCCCCCTCCAGTTGCGGCAAGCGGGGGTCACTCCTCATCGCGATGCGCGGGCCTCTCACCATCGCGGCCTCTCTTGTTGAGGAGCACAGGCTCCAGACGCGCAGGCTCAGTACTTGTGGCTCACGGGCCCAGTCGCTCCGTGGCACGCGGGATCCTCCCAGACCAGGGCTCGAACCTGTATCGCCTGCACCGGCAGGCAGATTCCCAACCACTGCGCCACCAGGGAAGCCCTGACATGTATTTTTCTTGATTAATAATAGTTAAGCTTAAGCTTAATGCAGAATGGTAAGTACCTTCTTTGCTTGAGATTCCAAAGTTATGGATTCCAATGGTGCTGCAATATACTAAGGTGTTCTTTTCAAAGATTCCATTTTTAGACAAAATTAATTTAATTTTTCATGTGACGATTCAGGGCACTGCAAAATGAAACCAGCATTAACAGACAATGATGATACCCTCAAGGTTGAGAATTTCTATCTTGAGAACTAGATCCTTAAACAATCACCACCAAATTGTAAAATGAAGAACCTTGTAGTTGTGAGAGACCAGCCAACAGTAGGCAGGATAGGTAGGGAAGGATAAAACAGTGTTTTAAGAGACAGGGAGGATTGTATCCCAGTTTCTAGTTTTAGTGCTTGCTATTTTCTGAGTTAGGCCTCTCTTATGAAGCATCTAAACCTAAATGGAGAACCCTTGGAACTTTATTTTATTTTTTTTACTTTTCTTCCTTATTTTATTGAATGAAATATTCTTTAAATTCTATAGTGCTTAACAATTTTCAAAAGTTTCACACACATGGTTTCATATAATCCCATAATAACCCTTTTTTCCCTACTCCTATACTGTCCCTCCCCCCTTCCCTCTCCCTACTGGTAACCACTAGTTTGTTCCCTATATCTGTGAGTTTGCTTCTTTTTTGTTTTATTCACTAGTTTGTTGTATTTTTTAGATTCCACATATAAGTGATATCATACAGTATTTGTCTTTTTCTGTCTGACTTATTTCACTTAGCATAGTGCCCTCAAGGTCCATCCATGTTGCTGCAAATGGCAAAATTTCATTCTTTTTTATGGCTGAATAATATTCCCCTGGATATATATACCACATCTTCTTTACCCATTCATCTGTTGATGGACCCTCAGGTTGCTTCCATATCTTAGCAATGGTAAATAATGCTGCTATGAACATTGGGGTGCATGTATCTTTTTGAATTAGTGTTTTTGTTTCTTTTGGATATATACCCAGGAGTGGAATTGGTGGGTCATATGGTAGTTCTATTTTTCAGTTTTTTGAGAAACCTCCATACTGTTTTCTACTTCAATGGACTCAGAAATCTGAGTTTTGATTGGGTACCATGAGAATTCTACACAACCTACTTGGAGATTATCGAATGTAGCTTGTCTGAAGGAGTGTATATTGGGAGGCACACAGGACAGTAAAGTAAGGAACTGTCCTAGAATTTTACATAAGTTCTCTAATTTGCACCTAACGGCAATCAAATTAGTGGTAGGCATTAAGCCTAGTCTATGGATTAGAAAACTGAGGCCCAGAACTTAAGTAACTGATTGCTTTGACCGTATCATAGGCAAAGACTGAGTCTGACAAGAAAATTACAGGATGGAACTACACTGGAAATATTGGCCTGACTTCCCAATTCTCTACCTCTACCCACCGTAGTAAAGAGAATGCCTTGCCAAAGGGGTTCAGTTGGGAGCACTTTGGCAGTACAGTCAGAGGTCCCTTTGATTTAGGTCCAGAAACTTTGTTTAAAAATAGGAGGCAATATACCAGAGAGAGACATAGCTATTGGGGTCAGGTAAATTGAGTTCGGATCTCGGGTCTCCAAATTACTAGCTGTGAAAACTTACCAAAGTTTCCTTAATATAGCTAAGACTCAGTCCCAAGTGATAACTATAGTACTTACTTCATAGGGTGGTTGTTAAGGTTAAAATAATGCATATAAACTTAGACCAGTGTCTAACAAATAGTAAGTGTTCATTAATGGTGGAAAAAGGTGAACATGTTGACCGTTCTGGCATTCCCTTCCTTCAGGTCTCTAGTGATGTTGACATACCACCAGTATGATCTTCTTTTTTGTCTACCTCCATTTAGATTCCTGTTTTCTACTAAGATGATAGTTCCTCATAGCTTTATTTATGTGTCATTTATTATTACCCAGTATTATATATAAAGTGACCAGATGTTCCTCTTAATACACAACAGATCTCATAAAGTGGGGAGACATCTTCTGTAGTTTGCCTCTAAGACAATCACTTCTAAAATACATATTTGAGACTATCTATCTTTCAGGGTTGGGTACTCCAAGTTTGCCTTGCCCTGAGACATCTGGTCACCCAACAATTCTGCCTGGGGTTGTGGTGTCCCATTGGGTCCAACCTACTGTACTGAAAGGAGAATGGCTACTGTTGCCCCTGGAAGGCCTGAAGATGCTAGAGTTGGGGAAAGGGTTCAGACGTTAGAACTCACTTTCAAACAGTAGGGATCCCTTTGCTTGAAAAGGATCACTTCCCTTTCTATCCTTCCTTCAAATACTGCCCCAGATACAGCACAGGATAATTCTTAAGGAATTGAACTCTCTGTGATGGTTAATTTTATGTATCAACTTGACTGGGTCATGGGTACCCAGATAACTGGTCAAACATTATTCTGGGTGTGTCTGTGAAGGTGTTTTTTTTGAGGAAATTAACATTTTAATCAGTAGACTCAGTAAAGCAGATTGCCCTCCCTAATGGGGGTGTCACTCATTCAATAAGTTGAAGGCCTGAATACAACAAAAAGGCTGACCTTCCCATGGGTAGGGGGGGAATTTCTGCATGACTGCTTTGAGCTGAGACATAGGTCTTTTCCACCCTTTGGACTCAAACTGAAACATTGATTTTCTTGTGTCTTGAGCCTGCCAGCTTTTGGATTGAAACTTATACCATTGGCTCTCTTGGGTCACCAGCTTGTTGACTACAGTTCTTGGGACTTCTCAGCCTCCCTAATCACATAAGCCAATTCCTAATTTTATACACACATGAACACACACACACACACCCATTCTATTGTCTTTGTTTCTCTAGAGAACGCTAATACATTCTTAAAACTTAGGATGACATATTTTAAAATATGCTCATTTTAAATAAGAATACCTGGGGAAGAAAATGTTCATACTTTCCAACAGAGTTCTCAGCCTTGTATTTGAAAAGAGAGTAAAGTACAAAATAAGAAAATACCTTCTTGCTAGCCTGTGACATGGGGCATGTGTGCCTGTCTGTGTGTGTGTGAACAGGGGGTGCAGCTATAATGGGACTTGGTTACAAAGGACTAAAAAGAGAAAATAACGTGAATGATTAAAACAAAGCTATGTTATTTTGTGATATTTCATACATTATTAAGATGTTACTTTACTTTTCAAGAGCCTAGCTGGAAGAAGTGTGAAAATGTGATTCATGCTGAATTCTCTCCAGGAGAAATAGGGTCCAGCTGGATGGGGGCAGGGTCTTTTCTTTAAGATGATTTCCTCTGGTTATATGAAGAAAAAAAATGTTGACATTTCCCTCTGGTGGCAGAAAGGAAATAATACTCACTGAGGATAACGTAAGATTAGAGGTCTTCAGCAAAGAGAAGAAGCCTCCTTCCTTCCTTCTTTTTTAATACAATAATTCGTTGCTAATTATAAGCTATGCATTGCTACAGATAAGGAACCCCCTGCATCAGAGATTTTGTAACTGAACCGGGAAAAGTTTGGTGAATGAAAAAGAGAAACCTGACCACTGAATAGTTCCAGGACAATTTTGTGAAGTAGGTGACAAAATAATGGGTGATCTTCCGTTTTTTCCATTACTGAGCCTTTGCCAGGCATCCAATGATAAGATAATCTACCTCCCCTTAAGTTCTACCTCAAAGAATATTTTGGTCTTTCTCTCTTGCTTCTGTTGCCTTCTTCTCCTTTCCATATCCTATTGTCGCATGGTTCTGTTATTCTCCTTAGTACTCCCGTCCATCAACAGTGATCCACAACAACTTGTACTATCACTGACTTCACTAAATTATTTTAAAATTGCATGTTTTTTGTCTATTTTTCCCCACCCCCACTAAATTTTGAACTCCTTACAGGCATTTATATTTTTTAAACATCTTTATTGGAGTATAACTGCTTTACAGTGTTGTGTTAGCTTCTGCTGTATAACAAAGTAAATCAGCTATATGCATACATATATCCCATAGCCCCTACCTCTTGTGTCTCCCTCTCACTCTTCCTATCCAACCCCTCCAGGTGGTCACAAAGAACCAAGCTGATCTCCCTGTGCTATGCAGCTGCTTCCCACTAGGAACCTATTTTGCACTTCGTAGTGTATATATATGTCAATGCTACTCTCTCCCTTCGTCCCAACTTATCCTTCCCTCTTCCCGTGTCCTCAGGTCCATTCTCTATGTCTGTCTCTTTCTTCTCGTCCTGCTTCTAGGTTACTCAGAACCTTTTTTTTTTTTTTTTTTTTTTTAGATTCCATTTATATGCGTTAGCATACGGTACCTGTTTATCTCTTTCTGACTAACTTCACTCTGTATGACAGTCTCTAGGTCCATCCACCTCACTACAAATAACTCAATTTCGTTTCTTTTTATGCTGAGTAATATTCCATTGTATATATGTGCCACATCTTCTTTATCCATTCATCTGTCGATGGACACTTAGGTTGCTTCCATGTCCTGGCTATTGTAAATAGAGCTGCAATGAACATTGTGGTACATGACTCTTTTTGAATTATGGTTTTCTCAGGGTATATGCCCAGTCGTGGGATTGCTGGGTCGTATGGTAGTTTATTTTTAGTTTTTAAGGAACCTCCATACTGTTCTCCATAGTGGCTGTATCAATTTACATTCCCCCCAACAGTGCAAGAGGGTTCCCTTTTCTCCACACACTCTCCAGCATTTATTGTTTGTAGATTTTTTGATGATGGCCATTCTGACCCGTGTGAGGTGATATACTTCACCGTAGTTTTGATTTGCATTTCTCTAATGATTAATGATGTTGAGCATTCTTTCATGTGTTTGTTGGCAATCTGTATATCTTCTTTGGAGAAATGTCTATTTAGGTCTTCTGCCCATTTTTGGATTGGGTCGTTTGTTTTTTGATATTGAGCTGCATGAGCTGCTTGTAAATTTTGGAGATTAATCCTTTGTCAGTTGCTTCATTTACAAATATTTTCTCCCATTCTGAGGGTTGTCTTTTCATCTTGTTTATGGTTTCCTTTTCTGTGCAAAAGCTTTTAAGTTTCGTTAGGTCCCATTTGTTTGTTTTGGTTTTTATTTCCATTTCTCAAGGAGGTGGGTCAAAAAGGATCTTGCTGTGATTTGTGTCATACAGTGTTCTGCCTGTGTTGTCCTCTAAGAGTTTTATAGTGTCTGGCCTTACATTTAGGTCTTTAATCCATTTTGAGTTTATTTGTGTGTATTGTGTTAGCGAGTGTTCTAATTTCATTCCTTTACATGTAGCTGTCCAGTTTTTTCAGCACCACTTATTGAAGAGGCTGTCTTTTCTCCCTTGTATACCTTTATATATCCTTTATCCTTTATATCCTATATCCTATATCCTTTATATATCCGTTATCAAAGATAAGGTGACCATATGTAGATGGGTTTATCTCTGGGCTTTCTATTCTGTTCCATTGATCTATATTTCTAGTTTAGTGCCAGTACCATACTGTCTTAAGTTCTGTGGCTTTGTAGTATAGTCTTAAGTCAGGGAGCCTGATTCCTCCAGCTCCAGTTTTCTTTCTCAAGATTGCTTTGGCTATTCGGGGTCTTTTGTGTTTCCATACAAATTGTGAAATTTTTTGTTCTAGTTCTGTGAAAAATGCCATTGGTAGTTTGATAGGGATTGCATTGAATCTGTAGATTGCTTTGGGTAGATAGTCATTTTCACAATGTTGATTCTTCCAACCCAAGTACATGGTATATCTCTCCATCTGTTTGTATCATCTTTAATTGCTTTCATCAGTGTCTTATAGTTTTCTGCATACAGGTCTTTTGTCTCCTTAGGTAGGTTTATTCCTAGGTATTTTATTCTTTTTGTTGCCGTGGTAAATGGGAGTGTTTCCTTAATTTCTCTTTTAGATTTTTCATCATTAGTGTATAGGAATGCAAGAGATTTCTGTGCATTAATTTTGTATCCTGCTACTTTACCAAATTCACTGATTAGCTCTAGTTGTTTTCTGGTAGCATCTTTAGGATTCTCTATGTAAAGTATCATGTCATCTGCAAACAGTGACAGCTTTACTTTAAACACAGTAAGTTAAGCAAAATGAGAAGACAGAGAAACACAGAGCAGATGAAGGAGCAAGGTAAAAACCAGCCAGACCAAGGAAATGAAGAGGAAATAGGCAGTCTACCTGAAAAAGAATTCAGACTAATGATAGTAAAGATGATCCAAAATCTGGGAAAAAGAATGGACAAAATACAAGAAACGTTTAACAAGGATCTAGAAGAACTAAAGAGCAAACAAACATGATGAACAACACAATAACTGAAATGAAAAATTCTCTACAAGGAATCAGTAGCAGAATAACTGATTCAGAAGAACAGAGAAGTGAGCTGGAAGATAAAATGGTGGAAATAACTGCCAGGGAGCAGAATAAAGAAAAAAGAATGAAAAGAATGGAGGATAGTCTCAGAGACCTTTGGGACAACATTAAACGCACCAACATTCAAATTACAGGGGTCGCAGAAGAAGAAGAGAAAAAGGAAGGGTCTGAGAAAATATTTGAAGAGATTATAGTCGAAAAATTCCCTAACATGGGAAAGGAAATAGTCACCCAAATACAGGAAGCACAGAGAGTCCCATACACAATAAACCCAAAGAGAAACATGCCGAGACACATATTAATCATACTATCAAAAATTAAATACAAAGAAAACATATTAAAAGCAGCAAGGGAAAAGAAATAAATATCAAACAAGGGAATCCCCATAAGGTTAACAGCTAATCTTTCAGCAGAAACTCTGCAAGCCAGAAGGGAGTGGCAGGACATATTTCAAGTGATGAAAGGAGAAAACCTATAACAAAGATTACTCTACCCAGCAAGGATCTCATTCAGATTCGATGGAGGAATTAAAACCTTTACAGATAAGCAAAAGTTAAGAGAATTCAGCACCACCAAACCAGCATTACAACAAATGCTAAAGGAACTTCTCTAGGCAGGAAGCACAGGGGGAAGAGTAAACACCTACAAAAACAAACCCAAAACACTTAAGAAAATGGTAATAGGAACATACATATCGATAATTACCTTAAATGTAAATGGATTAAATGCTCCAACCAAAAGACATAGACTGGCTGAATGGATACAAAAACAAGACCCATATATATGCTCTCCACAAGAGACCCACTTCAGACCTAGGGACACATACAGACTGAAAGTGAGGGGATGGAAAAAGATATTCCATGCAAATGGAAATCAAAAGAAAGCTGGAGTGGCAATTCTCATATCAGACAAAACAGACTTTAAAACAAAGACTATTACAAGAGACAAAGAAGGACACTACATAATGATCAAGGGATCAATCCAAGAAGAAGATATAACAATTGTAAATATTTATGCACCCAACATAGGAGCACCTCAATACATAAGGCAAATGCTAACAGCCATAACAGGGGAAATCGACAGTAACACAATCATAGTAGGGGACTTTAACACCCCACTTTCGCCAATGGACAGATCATCCAAAATGAAAATAAATAAGGAAACACAAGCTTTAAATGACACATTAAATAAGATGGACTTAATTGATAGTTATAAGACATTCCATCCAAAAACAACAGAATACACTTTCTTCTCAAGTGCTTATGGAATATTCTCCAGGATAGATCATATCTCGGGTCACAGATCAAGCCTTGGTAAATTTAAGACAATTGAAATCATATCAAGTATCTTTTCCGACCACAACGTTATGAGACTAGATATCAATTACAGGAAAAAAACTCTAAAAAATACAAACACATGGAGGCTAAACAATACACTAGTAAATAACCAAGAGACCACTGAAGAAATCAAAGAGGAAATCAAAAAATATCCAGAAAAAAATGACAATGAAAACACGACGACTCAAAACCAATGGGATGCAGCAAAAGCAGTTCTAAGAGGGAAGTTTATAGCAATACAATCCTACTTCAAGAAACAAGAAATATCTCAAATAAACAGCCTAACCTAGCACCTACAGCAATTAGAGAAAGAAGAACAACAATAAAAAAAAAACCCCAAAGTTAGCAGAAGGAAAGAAATCATAACGATCAGATCAGAAATAAATGAAAAAAAAATGAAGGAAATATTAGCAACTCTCAACGAAACTCAAAGCTGGTTCTTTGAGAAGATAAACAAAATTGATAAACCGTTAGCCAGACTCATCAAGAAAAAAAGGGAGAAGACTCAAATCAACAGAGTTAGAAATGAAAAAGAAGTAACAACTGACAGTGCAGAAATAAAAAGGACCATGAGAGATTACTGCAAGCAAGTATATGCCAATAAAATGGACAACCTGGAAGAGATGGACAAATTCTTAGAAAAGTACGACCTTCTGAGACTGAACCAGGAAGAAATAGAAAATAGAAACAGACCAATCACAAGCACTGAAATTCAAACTGTGATTAAAAATCTTCCAACAAACAAAAGTCAGATGGCGAATTCTATCAAACATTTAGAGAAGAGCTAACACCCATCCCTCTCAAACTCTTCCAAAATATAGCAGAGGGAGGAACACTCCCAAACTCATTCTACGAGGCCACCATCACCCTGATACCAAAACCAGACAAAGATGTCACAAAAAAAGAAAACCAGAGGCCAATATCACTGATGAACATAGATGCAAAAATCCTCAACAAAATACTAGCAAACAGAATCCAACAGCATATTAAAAGGATCAAACACCATGATCAAATGGGGTTTATCCTAGGAATGTCAGGATCCTTCAATACACGCCAGTCAATCAATGTGATACACCATATTAACAAATTGAAGGATAAAACCATACGATCATCTCAATAGATGCAGAAAAAACTTTCAACAAAATTCAACACCCATTTATGATAAAAACTCTCCAGAAAGTAGGCAAAAAGGGTACCTACCTCAACATAATAAAGGCCATATATGACAAACCCACAGCCAACATCGTTCTCAATGGTGAAAAACTGAAACCAGTTCCTCTAAGTTCAGGAACAAGACAAGGTTGCCCACTCTCACCACTATTATTCAACATAGTTTTGGAAGTTTTAGCCACAGCAATCAGAGAAGAAAAAGAAATAAAAAGAATCCAAATTGGAAAAGAAGAAGTGACAGTGTCACTGTTTGCAGATGACAGGATACTATACATAGAGAATCCTAAAGATGCTACCAGAAAAATACTAGAGCTAATCAATGAATTTGGTAGAGTAGCAGGATACAAAATTAATGCACAGAAATCTCTTGCCTTCCTATACACTAATGCTGAAAATTCTAAAATAGAAATTAAGGAAACACTCACATTTACGACTGCAACAAAAAGAGTAAAATACCTGGGAATAAACCTACCTAAGGAGACAAAAGACCTGTATGCAGAAAACTATAAGACACTGATGAAAAGCAATTATAGATGATACAAACAGATGGAGAGATATACCATGTACTTGGGTTGGAAGAATCAACATTGTGAAAATGACTATCTACCCAAAGCAATCTACAGATTCAATGCAATCCCTATCAAACTACCAATGGCATTTTTCACAGAACTAGAACAAAAAATTTCACAATTTGTATGGAAACACAAAAGACCCCGAATAGCCAAAGCAATCTTGAGAAAGAAAACTGGAGCTGGAGAAATCAGGCTCCCTGACTTAAGACTATACTACAAAGCCACAGTAATCAAGACAGTATGGCACTGGCACTAAACTAGAAATATAGATCAATGGAACAGGATAGAAAGCCCAGAGATAAACCCATCCACATATGGTCACCTTATCTTTGATAAAGGAGGCAAGAGTATACAAGGGAGAAAAGACAGCCTCTTCAATAAGTGGTGCTGAAAAAACTGGACAGCTACATGTAAAGGAATGAAATTAGAACACTCGCTAACACAATACACACAAATAAACTCAAAATGGATTAAAGACCTAAATGTAAGGCCAGACACTATAAAACTCTTAGAGGACAACACAGGCAGAACACTGTATGACACAAATCACAGCAAGATCCTTTTTGACCCACCTCCTTGAGAAATGGAAATAAAAACCAAAACAAACAAATGGGACCTAACGAAACTTAAAAGCTTTTGCACAGAAAAGGAAACCATAAACAAGATGAAAAGACAACCCTCAGAATGGGAGAAAATATTTGTAAATGAAGCAACTGACAAAGGATTAATCTCCAAAATTTACAAGCAGCTCATGCAGCTCAATATCAAAAAACAAACGACCCAATCCAAAAATGGGCAGAAGACCTAAATAGACATTTCTCCAAAGAAGATATACAGATTGCCAACAAACACATGAAAGAATGCTCAACATCATTAATCATTAGAGAAATGCAAATCAAAACTACGGTGAAGTATATCACCTCACATGGGTCAGAATGGCCATCATCAAAAAATCTACAAACAGTAAATGCTGGAGAGTGTGTGGAGAAAAGGGAACCCTCTTGCACTGTTGGGGGGAATGTAAATTGATACAGCCACTATGGAGAACAGTATGGAGGTTCCTTAAAAACTAAAAATAAACTACCATACGACCCAGCAATCCCACGACTGGGCATATACCCTGAGAAAACCATAATTCAAAAAGAGTCATGTACCACAATGTTCATTGCAGCTCTATTTACAATAGCCAGGACATGGAAGCAACCTAAGTGTCCATCGACAGATGAATGGATAAAGAAGATGTGGCACATATATACAATGGAATATTACTCAGCATAAAAAGAAACGAAATTGAGTTATTTGTAGTGAGGTGGATGGACCTAGAGACTGTCATACAGAGTGAAGTTAGTCAGAAAGAGATAAACAGGTACCGTATGCTAACACATATAAATGGAATTTAAAAAAAAAAAAAAAAAGGTTCTGAGTAACCTAGAAGCAGGACAAGAAGAAAGAGACAGACATAGAGAATGGACTTGAGGACACGGGAAGAGGGAAGGATAAGCTGGGACGAAGGGAGAGAGTAGCATTGACATATATACACTACCAAATGTAAAATAGGTTCCTAGTGGGAAGCAGCTGCATAGCACAGGGAGATCAGCTTGGTGCTTTGCGACCACCTAGAGGGATGGGATAAGGAGGGTGGAAGGGAGACGCAAGGAGGAGGGGATATTGGGATATATGTATACGTATAGTTGATTCTCTTTGTTATACAGCAGAAACTGACACGCCATTGTGAAGCAATTATACTCCAATAAAGATGTAAAAAAAAAAAAAAGCACAAAGGATTTAAATAGACGTTTCTCTAAAGATATGCAAATGGCCAAAAAGTTCAACATTATCTGTCATTAATGAAATATAAATCAAAATAACACTTCGTTGCCACTTCACATCTACTAAGATGGCTATAATAAAAAAGACATATAACAAGTTTTGGCATGGATGGGAAGAAATTGGAACTCTCACAAATTGCTGGTGGAATGTAAAGGGGTGCAGCCACTTTGGAAAACAATTTGTGAGTTCCTCGAAAGTTTAAACTCAGAGTAACAATATGATCTTGCAATTCCACTTGTAGCTTATGCCCAAGAGAAATGAAAACATATATCCACAAAAAAATGTGTGCACAAATATTCATAGCAGCCTTACACATAATAGCCAAAAAAGGAAACGATCCAAATATACATCAACTGAGGAATAGATAAATAAAATGTGGTATATCCTTCAGTGCACTATTACTTAGCCATGAAAAGGAATGAAGTACTGATACATTCTATAATATGGATGATCCTTGAAAACATAAAGCTAAGCCAAAGAAGACAGTTACAAAAGGCTACAGATTGTACAATTCTATTTATATGACATTTCCACACTAGGAAAATGCATAGAGACAGAAGGTAGATTAGTGGTTTCCTGGGATTGGAGAGGAAAGAGAATGGGAATTTATTTAGAGGGTGATGAAAATATTTTGGAATTATAGTGCTGATACTTGCATAACTTTGTGAATATACTAGACACCATTTAACTGTATACCTTAAAACTGATTTTTATGGTAATTGAAAAGTCAAGAGCAGTCTAAATCATCTAGTTTTCCCATGATAGAGCAATACATCTGATGTATTGCTGAGGCACATTGGACAGAGACATATGTGTGATTTGAGTCTTTATGGCATGGTACTCTGGGTCTCAGAAGGCTCATATTCTCCAGCTACCTTAAAATTATTCTTCTGTTGATCTCAGTGTGCTCCTGTTTTCTTTTTTCTTTCCCACCCACACCTTTGTCCTCTCTCATATATCCAAGTCATTCCCAGCGTAAATTTTAGCTCTATGTTTCCATATTCTAGACACTATGATTTTCAGCGCATTCAATGACTAAGTCCAGAAGTGAATGTTATCCAAGGCAATGTTTTTCAAGTGTATTAAAATCACTAGTGGAGAGAGTTTTTTCTTTAGAAATGTAGATTTCAGGACTGTGCATCCAAAGAGGGAATCTGCCTTGGTAAGAGGCATCCCAGAAGACTCAGGCACACCCATGTTTGCAAACTCCACTTTTAGAGATTGAGGCGACTTGGTGGGGATCCTTTCCTTGATCATTCAGTGATGATGATGATTGTCCAGAGTAACCATTCCTGGACCTCTGAATTTGGCATTGACTCTGTCTCCTTTGTAACTAACTGAGCTCTCCTCTCCCCCATTACTAACCATCTGGATACTCCAGTACTCAGGGGAAGGGCACAAAGCAGTCTTCCCCATTCCAGGTTCTCCACTCAGGAGGCCTGGCGATTCTCTCCACTTAATGGCAAAATTTATGTCAAACTCACCCATTAAGACAGATTCACTCAAGGACCATGACACCCATCTTTCCTTCTGTATTTGGATGAACAGAGCAAGAGCCTTCTGATAGAGGGTCAAAGGACCCACCATCTATGGAGTCATTTGCAACACAGATGGGTAAAATCGGAGGAGAAGAATTCTCATTTGTGTCCCACAGAGGCAAACAGGAAATCCTTCCGACGGTTACCTGGCTAACATGTTTTAGCATGGCTATGACTTACTCTCCATTCCCTGGTGTATTTCCAGCAAGCACCCTAACCACAGCCTGAGCCCATGAGGGCTTCCAGGTCTTTATGATTCCCCTTCATCCCCTTCCCTCCATCTCTCAGGCTGCCTGAGATCTGACAAGGACAGGCTAACAAAATATACATGTTCAAGTGGTTTGCTGGAAAAAGTGATGTAACAGAAAATAAGAACCAAATGCATAGCCAAGCCTGCTGTCTCTATTCTAATAAGGTAAGAACCAATCTGAAAACAGGATTGCCTCTGAAGGCAACTGAAATTTTTTTAAAACGACCTATATCAAGACCAGAAAATAATTAATTACTTTTCAAAGAATTCTAAGCTGCTATCATTTTTATAAAAAGAAGATTTCTTTAAACAGCTGATTGTGCAAAGTTTTTTTTTTAAAAAGCGACCCCTTCCTCCAATATCTAAAATTATCTTACTTTCTAGAGCCACTAACTGAGAGCCACTTCTGATCCAGCTGTCTAGTTACACCTGAGTTTCTCTTCCTGGCTGTTTTTTCCTGTTCTTAGGCTGACAGTGATGACTGTTAATGATAGCCCTAAGAAGTCCACCATTGTCCCTTTCATTCAACCTACAATGCTCCACACTGGGAAATGAAGAATTGGCCTCAGGGTAAAGAAAGTGATTGCAAACAGAACGAGGCAGAAGCTAGAGCACTGGCAGCACAACGGTCTGGAAAGCACTTAAACCTTCTGATGCCCAGGTTACATCCTCAACCCGTTAAATCAGAATCTCTGGCCACGGAACCCAAGCATTAGTATTTTCAAAAACTGTTCCAATGAATAGCCAAGGTTGAGAACTACTGGGCCAGAGGAAAGAGAAAGATGCTCCTACCATCTGGAACTCAAAGTCACATGCAATTTGATTCCATGCAATTATCCTAGAACCCCAAGCTCCCAGCCATGCCACCATATTCAAGCAAAGGGTAAAATCATTCTTCCCTGTATTGCATTCTTGCAGCTGTAATTCCTCCCTTTGACATTTTTCCCACTTAAGATACCTCTGAAGTTCAAGTTAACTTGGTTTTATCTTACATGTATCTATTGCACAAGTGCCATAAACAGGGGTTTGCTTTAATCACTATCATCTTCTCTCTCATTCCTCACCTATCATTCTATGTCTATAGGCCAGAGATTCTCAAAGCATGGTTTCCAGACCTGGGGCATCAGTATCACCTGGAAATATACAGAAATTTCAGTTCTTGGGCCCCACCTGCTGAACCAGAAACTCTGGGGATGGAGTCCAGCAGTCTATGTTTTAACAAGCCTGTGGGTGATGCTGATGCATGCTAAAGCTTGAGAACCACTCCTCTTGCATCCATGAGACAGTAGATTATGCCTTCTGCTGTGAAGCTGAAAGCCAACCAGTCAGCACAGAGCCTTTAGAAGAGGTGCAGAGGACCTGTAAGTGATGTTATGACAGAATAGGCTAAATAACTAGAGTAACATAAGCAGCATTAGGAGCAGGGGCTTAAGGGACCATAACCCTTGAGTCTCTTTCTGCTTTGTTTCCCACCAACCTCTTCTGTCGCCTCTGTGTCCATGGGTTTTCTTTCAGTTGAACAGCTACCTGTTGGGGTTACCATGTCCCTATTTTGAATGTTAGTCCTCTCACAAGGCAGCAACTCTCTCCCTCAAGTCTTCCAAAATATGAGTGTACATAGTGCTTGTAATTTCATTACCCGGGAGCCAAATAAAAAGAGCACAGTTCATGGAAAGAACAAGGAGCTTGGCTTCAGCCCCAGACAATTTATCAATAAATATTTATTTATTCTGTGAGGACAGTATTATGATAGTTCCCCTTCTCCTGGTTCTTACTTGCCTCCTTCCAATCCACTTGCTACACAGAAGCCAAAAGATTCTTTCAAGAAGAAAATCCCATTGTGTTACTTCCTTCCTTAAAACTCTGTAATGACTTTAAATGCGCTTGAAATAAAACCTAAATTTCTCTATAAAGCCTGCAAGAGTCTTCACAATCTGGCCCCCATGTACTTTCCTGATTCCTCTCCGTCACTATTTTCCCTTCCACGGGCACTGTCCTCTGGTCACCATGGTCTTTCTGCTCCTAAACAAGTCAGTCTCCTCACCACAGGGCCTTTGCACTTGCTGTTCTCTTGCCTAGAAAGGTCCTCTCCATATTTTCACATGGATTTTGTTTATTTAGATCTCAAATCAAACATTAGCTTTTCCAGGAAACATGAGCAAATACTCTGTTAGCAATCTTTACACAGCCACCATTACACTCTTTTATGTAGCACTTAAAACTAGCTAAGCACATTTATCAGTCTATCCATCTACCCATTCACTTTTCTGCATGTTGTTTGTTAAGGACGTTTGTTTTTTGTTCGTTTTTTCTGTCTCCCCTCACTTAGAATCTAGGTTCCCTGAAAACAGGAATTTTCTGTCTTGTTCATTCCTGTAGTCCCAGATGTAATAGGATAATAAATATTTTCTGAATATATAAGTGAATGAATGCATATGCCATACAGAATATTTTGAAGAATAACAGTATATAAAGTTCTTTTTAAAAAACTAATCATTTATAAGACTCTAGTGAAGTAAACCTGAATCATTAGCTAGTATCATGTTATAAAATCTGAATTAGTTAGGGGAAGTCTAAACATATTTTCAGTATAGAATATTGGTGTGCAAAGGGGTATTAAAAGTTTATTATCCTTTCTCAGGGCAGGAATGCTTTCCAACCATCAAACAGAAAAAGTCTTTCCTTTTTGAGGAAAAATATCAACCACTTCCTTTTGCTCACAGTGAAGTCTTTGGGACCTGGAATGCACTATGAGAGACAATTCAAATTCAGACCACACCTCCCCCACCCCCCCATAGAAGGTTATTTTCCAAACCATATTCATATTCTCTAATAAGTAAATGTAACCCGATAAGCAAGTGGATTTACTTGGCTCATGCGGTAGGCTTATCTTTAAAGTAAAAGAGACAAAGAAAGTGATTTTCCAAGTGCAATTTTCATTTTAAAAATCTGTGTCAAGAGTTCAGTGGTTTGAGGGAAGAGGTTCCAGAATTCAAGAGCTAGCACTATGTAAGTCACCCAGCCCAAACCTGTACCCAATGCAGAAGCCCCGCCCCCTGTAATATCCATGACAGCTTTTCCTTGATCATTTCCAGCCCATTACTTCACAAGACAACCCGATCCATGATTGAAAAGTTTGAATTATTAGATAATTCTTTCCAATCATGTCCTTAAATCTGCCTCTCTAAAACTTCCCTATCCACCTGCCCTCTAGACCAACATAAATGAATCTGTTCCCTTTCCTAAATGACACTCCTTCAAACATGGAATCAACCAGTTCTTCCTTTTTCTCTTTTGAGGCCAAGTTTTCTCATTAGTCATTAGTTGTTTCTTTTATGAATTGGTTCCAAGTCCCTGATCACTCTGGTTATTTGCCTTTGTACATGCTCCAATTGATCAATATCCCTCTTAAAATGTAAACTCCAGAGGTAAACCTAACGGTAAACAAGTTGCTTGACTGTTTCATGGTATAGGATGCTGACATTCCCCCTACTTTGGTCCCGTGCCCACACTAAGATAGTTAGTGTTTTGACAGCTTTGTCACAGTTGACTCATATTTACAACATGTGGGTTAAGATTCTCTCACTTTAGTGATGTCCTAAATCCTCCGTCAAATTTTACAGAAGGGTATACAATGGCAAGGGGGGAATTAGGTTAACTCAGGGTTTTCTAGACTTTTAATGATTTCAGTATAGTTACCAATAAAGGCAAGAATTCCTTCTTACTTGATGCACTTTCCAGGTGGGTTTAACATTTAATCCTCAATTCTGGCTCTTTGACTTTGTTTGATGGCTATTTATCAGCAAACCTTCTTATAATATTCTGGCCCTCAGAAGGAGGTTTCCAGGAACAAACAGCAGGGAACCTGAGAGCAGTGTCTCAAACTTCTTGTTGCTTTCCAGGTACAATCTCAAATGCCAACTCACACGTCTCCATGGTTTGGGTGCTAATTATTCTGCTTATCTTTTTTTCCATCTAAACAATAGCCACATTTAAATACAGGGTTAAATGCAATGCTGCAAACAGCAGAACTGTGGTTCCAGATGGCCAGACGTATTTTCTGCCAAGACCTTGGGAATTCCTTTCTTCTCTTGTTCTCATAAGTACTGACTTTCTGACCTCCAAGGCATACACTAAGGTTTGTGTTTTTCAATATTCATCCCAAAGTACTAGCTGATCTAATCTACCTAGGTCCTTCCTGCCTTGTTTTAAACTTGCTACGGCAAGTAGAATGGAAAATAGTGTGAAACTAAGACTGAATCATTCCTGACTTGGGAACTTACTGTGACAGTCACACTTTATGATCTAAGGCATTTATAATCCTGATCATTTTTGCACATCTTTAGTATGCTACTGTCCATGCACAGAGACTTCAGTCAATAAGCATGTGTCCAGTGAATGAAGTAACTGGCATTATAGGCCTTCCTATAGGTTTTCCATATACACCTAGATGCACAAGATACTCAACATCTATCACTGACCAAATGGAATTATTCTCTGCTTGGCCCACCAAATTCCTGGTGGGTCCAGGCAGAGAACCATTATGATAAAGTCATTATCTCTTTTTTCTCTTTGAAGTCCGCTTTCCTTGTTTCTGAACCCCTGTCTTCCATTTCCAAGACTCAACATCTTCAGTCATACTTTCAGTTGTCCACGGCCCTTGCTATAAGACCCCACTCTGACTTGCATTCTATAGCATTACCTATAGTTCCCCCACAGCAAACAAACAAAACCCCCAAACCCATATCTGTCCTCTGCCCCTTATTCTCAAGGTCCCAAAATACGTCTGGAAAATTAATCCAAGAAATCTAGTGTGTAAAGGTAGGAATAATATTGAGAGCTTGTTAGCCTAATGGTTAAACTTAGTAGCTTTTGGAGGTAAACTGCCTGGGTTTGAAGGCCAGCTCTACGAACTAGTGGTGAAACCAGGGGCAAGTTATTTAATCTTTCTGTGCCTTAATTTTTCTCATCTGTAAAGTAGGACTAATAGCATCTACTTCATAGGGTTGTTAGTAGTATTAAATTTATGCAAAAATTTTCAAGTATCTGGCACATGATACATACTCAGTAAACAGTAGATATTACTCCTCCCAGTCAGTACCAATTACACACTTGAGGGGTCTTTATTCAGATGAGTAATGGTAACCACTGCTTTGAGAGAAATTTAGAATCCAGAAAAACATTCTGGTGCCCTTCAAACCACATTAATTAGGCACTTAGCTGTCACTTAGAAATAAAGACACCCTAGATGACCCCAAACACTATGATTTCCATGTATACAAGCACAGGCACTAAAGAAGTAGTGTTCAAAGTGTTGTATATATCCTGATTGTATCTGAAGACTTTCTGAGGGATATGCAGACGTAGATGGTTTCAAGGCACTAGGTTATCCTCAGAGTCCATAAAATGCCTATGGTAAAGCATAGGTTTTTCTTTCCCATCTGGCTCTTCACAATAACTTTTTGTGCACTTTACAAAAGAAAGAACCACCTCTTATCTATCCTAAAGTTGCTTTGGTTCATTGCTCCAGAGTGTAAAAAACCACTGGGTGACAAACAAGGGGACATTTTAAAATATTGATGTTGGTGTTGAGAAAGCAAATGACTCTACTTATAGGAGATTTGTTGCAAGTTGGATGGTTTTCAGCTCTTTGATTTTAAAAAAACTGGAGGTGGGCTTAATTGATCTGTCAGTTGATAGACCACTAAATAAATTTTTTATTATTCAATGTCCTGATGTAAGTGTTGGCATTTAACACAAAAGGAGGATTATTAATTGAGTGACATTTCTACATAATCATGTGAACAAGATTTCTCAGTGCTTATACGTTTACAAACGAAAAATAAGAGTAAAACTGGTGAACTTTGTCTCATTCTAGTAATGAGAAACTCATCCATGAATGGAATATCTGAAACAATTGGAATAGAAAACTCCTATTTACTTTTTTTTAAAGTGAAAATATTCAAAATTTTATCCAATTACATCACATTCCACATGTTACGTATTCGTGCTTCAACGATTCTGTACTAATAAATTGTATGGTAATGCAACCCAGGAAATTTCAGTTTATATTCATATATTTGCTACAAAGAAAATGATAGGGTAATCAATGAAAGACTTGCAAGGCTAAAATAGATTACATTAGGATAAAACTCCGTGGGAATGGAAATACTAATTCAAAGATAATGACAAAACTTTCAAATATTATAGAACATGTTCATCTATTTCAATGTGGGTGACAGTATCAAACCATTATGATAGATACCACTGGATATATTTAAAAGAATGATTTAACAGTTTAATTGGCAGTAATATTTACAACACATGGAAATTTCATATTTTGCAATTATTTAAACTTAAATGAAAAATTTTATCTGGTAACACCATGAGCGGTAACTACATAGCTTTAGATCATTTTACAAAAGTCTTTTAGAGATTATGTAAACAAAGTCTTTGATGACCACCACACTTAAGCATCCTGTCTTTTTGTGTATTAGGACCGGCATCTGCCATGCTGAGGCCTGACAGGTGGTCAGAATTTAGGGTTGTCAGATTTCCTAGAAGAAACTCCATCATGTTATTTGTGTGTGTGTACCTCATAAAGGATGATAATAACAAACACCTTCTCCATTCTTTGTCTCTGCTGTGCTTACTGGAGCCTAACTTCATTGCCCTAAGATTAGCCTCAGATACAACTCATCACTGGAAATGTGGAACAAAGACCTAGGTTCAAGTCCATGGTTCTTAAACTCTTGGGGTTTCCACTGGCCCTTTAGATAAATCCCAGTTCTGCTGTTTATTGACTCTGCTTCTTTGAATGAGTGACTTAACCTCTCTAAAGCCAGCAGCTTTGTGTGTAAAGCTGATGTTACAATGCTTAACCCATGGGATCATAGTGAGGATTAAGTAAGATCATAGAGGCATAGTGTTGAATATTGCCTGGAATAGAGTAAGCACTATTATTAACATTATGATCCTAGTTTCACCATCTCTAAATCTCAAAGAACTTCATAACTGCTTCATTTTCTCATTTGTATTCATACTTCTAACCAATTCCTAGGGAGTTTATCATTTATATATTACCTCCTATCTCCTTAAAAAAGGGTAATGGCATAAACGGATAGAAAAATAACATATGCTTATCTCTCAGATTCAAGTTATGTGATTCAAGATCAGTAGTCACAGGACCAATTATATGGCCCAATCTATACAATCATGGTAGACACAGCTAAGATCTTTTGGATGGTCTTATTTTCTCCATTGGAAACAATCACCCTGAGATCACAGAACTGTCTAATTGATAATTCAGAAAGACTGACTCTTTTTGGTATGTTTTATTTTACTATGTTTGCATAAACCTGGCTATGGTATCTTTACTGGAGTAATGAGTTAAAGTCAATATTGTTCAGCTAACATTGATAGGAAAGAATTTGAATAGAATTTTCCAAAGCATATTTGTCAGGATGTGAGCTCTAGAAAGAGTCTTCAGATATCTTCACTAAATGCTGGGGTGTCATGGGGATGGATTTATCATCTTGCAAATAGTATTGTTTAGTTTTTAAAAATCATGATAACATAACACACACAACGGATTTTAGGTGATATCATTCATTAATCCAGCTTAGAGAAAAGGTCACAAAAGATTATTTTGCAGGCAAAAATTAACTTCTAATGTTAATCTCAAAAACGATATAGTCAAAACACTTGCTACTGGAAATTATTTATTCCTTTCACTACTGTTTTCTTCCCTCATCCATCTAGACATCCAAATTAGAAACAGGTAAGTCATCCTTGACTCCGTTCCCTTCTTCCTTCCAATTGGTCATTAAGACCTAATGATTCATCCTCCTAAACATTTTAAGTTTAGCTCCTCACCTTCTCTCTTTCTCTTGGACTTCCTAAATAGTCTCCCTGCCAAAGAAAACTGTCTAACATGTAAACTTTAACGCTTAAAAAAGTCAACGTCTCCTTACTGCACATGCACGATAAAGTCTAAACTCTTTAGTATAATATTTAACATCCTCCAAGACTGGGCACCTGTCTGCCTTCCTAGTTTCTTCCTCACCTCTCTCCTCTCTCACATCAATACTCCATCTACACTGACCTGTTTACATTCTCTAAACTCAAGTACCCTCCCCTCCATGCACCTTCCCACCTTCTTCAAGTAGAGAAAATCACCCCCATGTCTATCCCACCACTGTATCTAATTTATATACTGTTACTTTCTATGCAATTATTTGTTTCTTTTTTATTGTCTTCTCTCCTAGATTCTGAGCCATCTGCAAACACATACCATGCGCTAAAACCTCTGACTTTATCCTCAATACCAAGTATAATAGGAGATGCTTAATAGATAGCTAAGACGTAATGAATAAACAAATAAGCGAATGCATCTTTTCTATACCTAAGTTGGGCCACAACATATTAAGGTATTTTTCTTTAGTTTCTAGTAAAATGCCTTTGGGAAAATCCAGACTGCCTCAGTTATGCCAAAGACCAAAATTTAATTTTGATTGTGGCAGTACATGAATCAAAGTCTTAGGGGAACAGTTTACCTTTGAGTACAGGATAAGGTAGTGGCTGCAAAAATAAACACAACAAAATCTCAAGGGGAAGATGAAACTTGGGCTATCAGAGTAAGCTCTGCTTAAATTGTTACCCCCACCTCCATTGAGGATTTCCTCCTAGAATTCTTCTTTGCTAAAACCTTGAGGTTTTGATGTCTTGGTCTCATGATGAAGATTGTTCCCTCTTAAGATAGCAAAGCATCAATCAGTCTGACACAGTGTGAATGAAAAAAAAGGATCCAGGACACAGGTGGAAGGGTTGACCTCACATAGGGGGACAGAAAATCCATTAATTTCAATAGGAAGGGAGGCAGAATCTATGGGTACAAAAGGTGCAGGGAGGTTAGAGATTTGGTGGGGAAAAGATGAGGAGCTTCTTTTCTGATCGCTCTTATTTCTGCAGTGAAATATCAAGCAGAGTAATCAGCTGAGAGGGAGGAAGAGTAGAGTTGTTGGAGATTTGAAGAGAGAGGAAAAGGTGAAAACTAAAGATCCTAGCAAGCAGGAGAAGGACTTCCTGGTAAGTGCAGTATGATGATGTCATTTGAGGTTAACACCCACGAATTTCAAATGTATCAGTCTGCCTAGTTGTATATTTTTTCCAGCCATATTCAGCTGCTTAGGTGCAAACAAAAATGGGTGAAGAATTGGATCTAACCAGGTGAATATGATAAGCAACTAAAAGGGCAAGGGAATTGGAAGTATATCTAAGGGAGGAATGAGAATAAACCAGTGAACTAATTTGGGTAAGGAGGGAAGACAGGCTGTGGAGGAGATAATAGGCAGTGAAAAGAGAACAGGGTGAATGGGAGAAGGATCCTTGGGGAGTGGAGGAGGGTTACTACAGGAACTGAACTGGAAACATTAAGAGTGGTGATCAGAGAGTTTTGAGTGAGGTTCAGTCCTTGCAAATTATATGGTCTAGATTATATAAGTATAGGAATGTTAAAAAACAAAATTCAACTGGGTAGATTTTAAAGATCTTATTGGCTTTGTTCAATGATTCATGAGTCAGGAAGCATCCAATCTAACAGAAAGGAGCTCCAAGGAGCTGGATAAAACGAAAGACTTTTGTAGTCAGAAGGGAGCAGGAACAAGGAAGTTATACTAGCAAAAAGTGGATTGGTTGTGGGATGGTCACTTTCCTTTATGAGGTGGCAGGGGTCTGTCAGGCACTAGTGCTCACTAGTGCTGATCAGGTGATTCCTAATTGACTGGTTTAAGATTCCATTTCTGGAAGAGTCAAAACTGCAAATATGTTAAGTCTCAGTTTGGGGATGTGGGGTTTATCATAAGTGACTCCATTTGGGCCTGTTGTCTTATTTCTGATAGAAGTAAATGACTAAGGTGAGGTCAGGTGGAGGGTAAGACTACTGGAAATGAGATCAAGGTACTGAGAGACCAAGTAGAGAATGGATTATCTCTGTGGATAATGAGGCATCAAAAATTCTGACAAGTGTAGTGGGTGGGGGAAAACAGAGGGTAAAATTTTTACTGAAAAAAGTGGGAGACCTAGAGCTTAGGAGATAGGTGAGTGATGTGCATAGAATCTAATGGTAGGTGTTTTCAGAGAATTGTTTAAAGGGGATGGTTAACAATATTTGGAAGAAGTACTAAGAATCAAATACTTACCTCCAGTACTGTGGTACAAGGATCGTAAGAAAAAAAAAATTGCCTTCACTTTGAAGGGATGTGGAAGACGTGGTGTCTTTAAAAGAGACCTAGATTTCAGTTAGGAAAAACTAATGAAGAGGGTAATGGAAAAAGAGGTTGTGTATACAGGAGACTTTGCTGAGGCCATGACTATAAGAACACAGACCAGAAGAAGGATTTGGGGGATCTGACTGAGAGGACTGGCGATGGAGTCCAAGTAAGGAATATGGAGCAGTCTGAGGAGAGGAGAGGTGGGATAACACTCGGGAAAGCCCTAAAGACTCTTTGGTGAAGACGGACGCTCAGTTCTGACCACAGTGCTTTCCTGCATTTAGTCCTCAGACCATGTGTAGTGGTGAGGTGAAAAGGAGTATTGAGCACAGAGCTTGGGAGACTCGGTGGTTGGCGGGGGGTGGGTCTCAACAGAAGGGTGCAGAGCTCTGTGGGCTTCCCTCTAATCCTGCCATGGGACAACTGTAGACATTTAAAAGGAACTCTTTGGGCTTGCTTTCAATCAAGTAGATGATAACCAATAATTAGTTCTATTCATTTACCGATTACTCACGGGTGCCTACAATGTATGGGGCACTGTTCTAGATTCTGGGTAAACAGACATGGCCTCTGTTCTCCTGGACTTTACAGTTTAGTGGAAGACAGGCGTTTAAAGTAAATAAACCTACAAACAATAAGTGCTGGAGAGGGTGTGGAGAAAAGGGAACCCTCCTACACTGTTGGTGGGAATGTAAATTGGTACAGCCACTATGGAGACGGTATGGAGGTTCCTTAAAAAACTAAAAATAGAGCTACTATATGATCCAGCAATCCCACTCCTGGGCATATATCCAAAGAAAACCATGATTCACAAAGATACATGTACCCCAATGTTCTTTGCAGCACTGTTTACAATAGCCAGGACATGGAAGCAACGTAAATGTCCATCAATGGAGGAATGGATAAAAAAGATGTGGTACATATACACAATGGAATATTACTCAGCCATCAAAAGAATGAAATAATCCCATTTGCAGCAACATGGATGGACCTAGAGATTGTCCTACTGAGTGAAGTAAGTCAGACAAAGACAAATATCATATGATATCACTTATATGTGGAATTTCAAAAATGGTACAAATGAACCTATTTACAAAACAGAAACAGAATCACAGACATAGAAAACAAACTTATGGTTACCAAGGGAGAAGGGCGGGAAGGAATAAATTGGGAGATTGGGATTGACATATACACACTACTATATATAAAGTAGACAACTAATAAGAACCTACTGTAGAGCACAGGGAAGTCAATACTCTTAATGACCTATATGGGAATAGAATCTAAACAAGAGTGGATATATGTATATGTATAACTGATTCACTTTGCTGTACAGCAGAAACTAACACAATATTGTAAATCAACTATATACTCCAATAAAAATTAATTTAAAAAATTAAGTAAATAAACCAAAAAAATACAATAGCCAATTATTTGTTCCTATGACTGTAAAGCCAAAGAACAGGGTGCAACAAGATCATATAACAGAATACTTTATAGCGTTTGATTTTCCTATATTCTTTTGAGTTTACCATGTTGTCTCACCCCAAAAGGAGAACTAGGAAGTAAAACTGAAGATGTATGTTAAGGTTTAATTATTTTCTGAATTAACTAAAGACACTGATTGAGGTGAGACTGTGAAGTTATGGGACTGATCCCCAACCATAATATCTCTATATATGTCATTTTTTAGCTTGTATGTGGTCCTTCTCTTGAATTAACTTTAAACTGTAACTTACCATGCACTGTCATTTAAATAGGAGAAAATGTTATATGGAAGTTACTTTGGAAGAGAGATACCAGGTATGAAAAGTATGAATAAATAGGAAAGACCCAAGATCTATTTCATTTTCCTGGGTGGAGATGGTGGAAAGCTGCCCATAATAGAATGTGGAAGTGCTTTCTGCTGGAAGATGCCTTGAGCTCATTTAGTCGCAACATAAAATGTAAATCCAAGTATTTAGAACCACATGCTCAACTTCAGTTCTGTATTTCTCCTCTGAATTGCACTGGGTCCCAATGACTCACTGGCAGAATAAAATAATGTTTTACTCATGAAAGAAGAATGCAATTCCCTGGGAAGAGCATGGCTGATGGGGGAGCACTTGCCAGCGAGAAAATACCAGATTTTTTAATGCAGTTTGGGAGTTCTTAGGCAACACAGGAGTGGAAGGAACGTTGCATATCAATCTCCATCACAGGAGTGTCATGCTACTTCCAGCAAACTAGCTTTTCCAGGAGACAGGAGGCTTTGTAACATTTCATTAAGGTTAGGAATGCCAAGATGAGGTTTGGATAAGCTTTAAAAATTTCCCAACCTACCTACCAACTGGAAAATAGGACAACTTTCAGTCTCAAGGGCGAGAAACTAAATGCTTTATTGATGCTTCTTTCCCAGATCAGCTTGGGAACTTTACTGGCAGTATTCCGTGGGAGTCTCCAGGCCTGGAGGAAATAAATACATACATACATACATACAGGCAATTAACACCACCTCACGGCAAGACTGGAGACTTCTCAAGTGACCATTTTGAGAAAAAGCTAAGAAACCATCCAAAAAGTGAAAGGGGAAGGCAAATTCTGTTCATCCAGAATTCTTCAAGCTTCTCTTTAGCCCAATACATTCATCTATCTATCCATCCATTTAGTTATTTATTTAGCAATCATTGACTGAGCAGTTACCAGGTATCTAACTAGGGTTCACAGTAAATAAGACATAGTTCATGTCCTCAAGGAGCTAATTTATAACATAATAACAAGCCACCAGACAACTACTCGGGTAATTTCCATGCTACATGGTAGCTGTTATGATTAACACAGATACTATGGGAATACATGATGGGGTGGGTGACCTCACCCAGTATGGGGAGTCAGTGTCTTCAAGGAGGTAATATCCATGCTGAGATGTGAAAGAAGTAAGACATAGGCAAAGGAGATGGGAGAAGGAAGAAAATTGATAGAAAACAGGAATGTGCACTTCATTCCTGGGTAAAATCTACAACTGCTGGATTTGTAACTCAGCTCAGGTCCCCCTGGGTTCTGCAGGAACAAGGGACCTCTTGAGGCCCTAATATCTACTCAGACCCAAAGCAGTGAGGTGAGAGATCTAGAGGAAGGTGGGGTGATACAAAGGTTTTCAAAGATAACCTGAAATAAATCTGAGACTTCCTAGAAGATCTTTATTACACAGTAAGAGTGGGACAGGGCTGACTTTTACAAAGGCATTCTGAGCAAAGAAGTTTTAATTCAAAATGAACTATGAGTTGGCTAATTAATTGGGGTATGGATCAAGGTGTGGGGCTGAAAGTTCCTGGTTGAGTGCTCCAGGACCTTTTCCTGGATTTCAGAGAATCATGATTTGTTTTATTCTGTTTGTTTAAAAAAAAAAAAAAAGAGAGAGAGGGGAAATATGACATCTGATCAACAAACATTTGAAGAGTTAATCTGTTAGAGACTTACATTTGCTTGCTGTGTTCTATATTGTAGAACTGAAACCAATGAATAAGAGTCAAGCAGTGGTCGATTTCAACTGAGTACATGGAAAATTTTGTAATAATTAAAATTTCTTGGAAAAGAGATTGTTTGCTTCATTAGGTAATGGACAGCCTCCTCCCCGCCCCCTTCCCCACAGTCTCTCTATCACTAGAGGCATTGAAAAAGAGCTGGGCTAGATATGCAGGCAGGCTTCCTACACTGGCTAGGGTAGGGGGGATTGGTTTAGTACAGATTCTGAAATCAGGGGAGCACTTTAGCAATACAGACCTACTGAATTAGGATCTAGGGTAGGAGAGGGGAGCCTAGAAATCTGGATTCTTCACAAGCTGCCTAAATGATCTGATGTGCAGCTCTCCAGGCACCAGAACTCAATCTGGCATAGGTGAACCACTGGTCTAAAGAAGTCTATTCTCTGACCACTTGGTGAATTTTTATCATTTCTTGCCCTCTCCCATGAAAACGTTCTTCTCCTACATGCTTAGGGTCAATGATAGACATTCATTATTTTAACAGCCTGGAGTATAATTCTGGTTGGGAATCACTGACCTAGATGACATTTGAAGGCCTCTTTTTCTGCTAAGATTTTATGATTTAAGATTATTTTTATTAGCTCTCACATTGAAGTAGAAAAAATGCAGACTTGGACTGAATACACCTGGATTGGCTGGGAAGTAGTTTCCAACACTGACCATGTTGGACTCTGAAACAGACCGTAGGATGTTTCTTCCTCAGGGTCTGGGCAAACAGGATACACTTGGGGAAGGGTTTAGGAAGGCCACTGTGAAATAGGGGAATGTCTGGAAAAAAAGCCCTGGAAGTCCTTTCAATTCCTATGATTCTGTTTTTTAACTGGCTAATGTTAGAACACCAATATTTAGAATAAAACCTGATTCTCACATCCTTGATGGAGCTACAGAAATAGATGCTCTCCATGCAGGAAATAAACAAAATGTCTGGGAGAACAGACAAGTTTGCACTCAGAGGTATCCTGCTTCATTTCTTAATACCTCAGTTTTTGTTTTGCAGTAATAAACCACTTCTTGTCATTCCTTTGACTGATGACACCAGTATGACATAATGGAAGGCCTTTCCTATAATGAAGTCACTCTCATGGGAAAGGGGTGGGTGACCTACTTCCTTAGGAAGCCTTGTTCCTTAGTAACCAAACTCTAGTAAGAAAGGAAATTGCTTCTCTAAAGTGGGCAAGGAAGAGCTAAGCTCCACTATTCAACTAAATTTACCTCCTCCAGCCCAACTCCTCATTAAGCCATATTTTTTTCCATCTTAGTTATCCTTTCTGCTCTGCAATTGAAAAATATTTCATCTGAAGAAGAGTTGGGAGAGAAATACTCTTTTTTTTTTTTCTGGTCTTGCTTGGATATGACAGGATCCAAAAAAACCCAAGCTGGCTCTCTCTGTAACTTCTTTTATCTTCAATTATGAATCCCTGATAGGAAAATCAGTCAGTTAATTAAGTGCCCAAGGGTTCAAATGATCTCAAAAACTACATGCTTTATTTAAAATTCAGAGAACTCCACTAGAAATTTCCAAATAGGCTCTGCATCAAAGTTAGGACAACTATATACTGATTTGCATAAAAGTGGCATTGATTTGCAAGAGATTCATCAATGAATTGAAAAAAAAAGATGAGGACTTCCCTGGTGATCCAGTGGGTAAGGCTCCATGCTCCAATGCAGGGGGCCCGGGTTTGATCCCTGGTTGGGGAACTAGATTCCACATGCATGCCACAACTAAGAGTTCGCATGCAGCAACTAAGAAGTCTGCATGCCACAACTAAGAAGCCCACATGCCACAACTAGAAGATCCTGCGTGCTGCAACTAAGACCTGACACAGCCTAAATAAATGAATAAATAAATAAAAAAAATTTTTTTTTAAAAAAAGGAAAGAAAGAAAAAGAAAAAAGAAAAAAAGATCTAAGTAGAATGCTATATTTTAAAGCTATATCTTTGCCCCAGTGCATAGCCTAAATAATTCCTCAAAATGTCCCCTCTGGGGCTTCCCTGGTGGCGCAGTGGTTGAGAATCTGTCTGCCAATGCAGGGGACGCGGGTTCGAGCCCTGGTCTGGGAAGATCCCACATGCCGCGGAGCGACTGGGCCCGTGAGCCACGGCTACTGAGCCTGCGCGTCTGGAGCCTGTGCTCCGCAACAAGAGAGGCCGCGATAGTGAGAGGCCCGCGCACCGTGATGAAGAGTGGCCCCCACTTGCCACAACTAGAGAAAGACCTCGCAAAAAAAAAAAAAAATGTCTCCTCTGAAAACTTCTTAGTGCTCCCAGGAAGGAAGGAGCATGGGTAGCTGCTTATCTGAAATTCCTCCTTCCTCTGATGGTTCACAGTATTTCTTTCTCTTTGATAACTCCCACCTAAGAGGTAGAAGTGTGATTGTGATAGCAGCAGTATAATTTTAAAGTGATGAAAGGCTTTATTTGCTAGAATTATAGCAGGAACTATCCCTCTTGAGAAGCTCAGTCTTTTCTGAGGGTGGTGGAAAGTTTCACCGTTCCTGAAACAGGCTTTTCTTAAGGTAGAATGAAGGGAATGCTGGGTCAGACTAGCAAGGAGGAACTGAGTGGAAAATAGTACTGTTCGGAAGACACTGTAGAGAAGGGAATTTGGAGAGAAAGACTGATTCTTAATAACCACCATGAGTGAAACTTGGGAGATAGAAAGACATGACCAAAGAATATCGTTGGGAGTTTGCTATATGATGTCCTATATAGATGCTCTCAGCTACTGCCTTCCAGACCTCAGTAAAGCTCCACGAAATTTTCAAGGTTTTAGAAACTAGATAATGATTCTTAGTAAGTGATACCTGTAGTGACTTGATTTAAGGCCAGAGTCAGCTGATCTGTTTAATACTTATTGAATAATCATTCAAACCAAGTTTATTTTTGATGTAAGCTCAAGGAGGGCAAACACAACATTTGAAACACTTGTGCTCAACTGTTGGGTTTTAGTTATAGAGGAGGCAAATCTGAGCCAGATGTCCTGTGGAATTCTTTCTAATAGGATATTTTAAACTAGCAAGCTTATAGCACATCTTTAACTGTGACTTTTAATTTTTTATTTTATTGCTACTTTAAGAATATATCTATATGTATATCTACGTATCTATATCTATTAGATCTATCTATCTATCTATCTATACACACGACATACATATTCCTTATTTAAACAAAGGAAGTAAGAAGAGGGAGAGATATTCAACTCTTTGGCCAATATCCCAGACTCAGTTTTTTAAAAACCCCAAATAGAATTAGTGGCAATCACCCACACAATTCACTTGCTTATGATTTAACCTAAAATACAGTGGAAGGGGGACAAAATGTTTTACTCAAAAAAAAAAAATCTATGAATATAATCCACTGTATTCATAGTCAAAAGAGACTAATTAAATCAACTTCGTGGTAATAAAATTTAAAATAAAAATTAATGGATTAGTTTCTTGGGTGAAAAACAGTTTTGCAGCTCAAATCAAGACCCACCATTATGACAGGGTACTAAAAGTGTTCCCATTATAATCCAAAACTGAATAAAGATAACCATTATCAACATCACTACTGGAATTACAATCTCATGTAATTAGGCAAGAGAAAGAAAATAAAAATCATAACAGAAGAGGTAAAATTATAATTATTTTGCAAATAAGAGATATGTAAACCTAGAAAACATTAGGATTGATTAAAAACTTTTACAATAAGAGAAATCAGCATAGTGATTGGTTAAATAATTCACAACAATCAGTAGTTTTGCAGAACAAAAATAAATGACAAAGTATAATGGGGAAAAGATACCATCTATGATAAAAACAAAAGAGATAAATACCTGGAAAAAAACTTAACAAAAAATATGCAGGACCTATCTAAACGAAGCTTTAAATTCCATGCAGGAACATAGAGGTCTTGAATCAATAGAAAAATAATTATTTTCTGGACAGGAATATGTGATATTTAAATGATACCAATTCTCCCTAAATTAAGGTAGAAATTCAAAGCAATCCTAATAAACATCCCAGGAGGACTTTCTTTAACGTGGTAAACTGATTCTAAAATTTGTAAGACAATAAACAAGCAAAGAAAGTGATCCACAGGAAGAATTCTGATCCACAAAAGTAATGAAAGATGAAAAGTACTACTAGGGATTAAAATGGTCACTGGTGTATTCCCAACACACAGAAGAATGCCTGTTACACAGTAGGTGCTCAATAAATATGTTGGATAGAGACATAAAAGAATGAAATTAAGCCGGAATGATGAAAACTATTGGCACTGGTAGAGATAGAAAGATCTATGTACTAGCAAAGAGAATCTAGAGACATACCCAAATCCACATGGGAAATCAGCACCAGATAAGGATGGTACTAGAGTCAGTAGAGAAAAGTGCAATAAATGATGCTGGGATAATCAGGCAGCCATTTACAGAAGCAAAAACTCAAACAAAACTAGATTACTACCACATCCCTTATATCAAAATACATTCCATTTGCAAAAGCAAATAAAAAGTTAATTTCATTATAGGACAGCCCTTTCTAAACAAAATCCAATCCAGAAACCAAAAGAAAAAGACTAAAAAGTTTACATTAAAATTAAGATTTAAAAAAATTCAGCAAAACTAAATCAACACACAAACAAATCACCACGAACTAAGAAGAGAGGCATGATAAGCTTGGAAGAGAAGTTGGATTTAGATTAATATATAACAGAAACTAAGGGAGGGGGCAGTTAGGAAAGCAAGAAGAATAGCATAAACAATGCCAAGAAAATGAACAAATTGATTGAGTATAAGATATAAGGGCAAGAGTGAGGAGAAAAAAAGGGTGTGCCTCAGGAAACAAGTGGAAAGCATTAGTCATCAATTAGTTCACTCTTGTTTTGGTTGAGAGGCTCAGAACCATATCTGCTCCTTCATAACATAACATGGCAAACCCCATCTTTGGATGAAGTTAAGTACCATGCAGCTGAATAGGTACACGCCCAGGCAAGAGCTGCCAGCAGGTGGCCTCCATTAGGTAAATGATTTGGTTAGACTTCATACCAAAATCATAAAAACAGCAAATAGGTATTGTTCTTTGTGAGCATTCTCAGTGGCTGCAGGCTTCTCCAAGCACAGCAGCCAGACTGATGATAACCTCGGGTGAGAAGTAGAAACTGAAGGGCTCAGCCCTAGCTACTCACAAACCCTCTGTGGGCTGAGTGGCATGCCTCTCATTGTTTTCCAACCCTCGCCAGCTGGTCACTGCATAACCCTTTACACAGACGTAGGTGGAATATTCTGGAGCCATTCTACACCACAGGCAGTTCTGGAATAAACATTCTCTCCCATGTTGAATGAGAACTTAGTCACCCAGGGAAATATGAAAAGAGTGAGAAAAATGTTCTGCCCTTTGCCGTCTAAAATAAAGATTTTTTTCAACTTAAGGGTTTGAGTAAAAGAAGGACCAAGATTGATGAGAGGGAGTTTCCATGGAAGTTCAGGATGGGAGATGTTGCATTTGAAATTTTGGCATAAAACATGCAAACTTGCTTGTAGCTCTGACAAATGCACTCAATTGTGGGTGTTTTGTTTGACCATCCCTCTAGGCTCCTGGGACAGTGGACATGGTTAGTAATTTCTTTAACTTCAAAGGGCTAGAGGAGCACACGCTCATTTTTATCTCACGCTTGTACTTTTCTTGGAATATATGGCATTTGGACCTATTCTGTATGAAAATAATCAAGTTTGGACTCCTGAGTCTTGGCCCTTCCAACACCACTAGATCAAGTCAGAACAAATTCATTTTTATGAGGTACCACTTGGCTTGAATTAATAGTTTTGCTAATCCTCCGGGAGTTACAGTTTTAAGACTTTTGTTGTCAGTGAAAACTTTTTTTTTTTGGGTACCACTGGTAATAAAACCTATTGAATTCACATTCCAATTGAGGTGATAAACCAAGAGTAGCAGTCCCCCCTTCTATGCTTCATACTCCTCACCCCTGCCCAGGCACTGCCCCCATTTCCCAGCTGGACATATATTTTGTAATCTGGATTTGAGATAAAAGTCCCAGTCCTGTAGCAATCAATTCCCACTAGACAAAAGCCACAACAGAAACTCCATAGGAAAATCCTGGAGACTCGCTCAGCCACAACAGAGACATTTTTCTAAGTATCTAAAGTGATTACAACAAATATAAAAAACCTCAATGACGTAAGATTCTTCATTAAATTCTATGAGAACATTTTTATCCTTCAAGGATGAAAGTACAGTAAAAAATCTGAAAGCTTATTAAGGTCAAGCAATTTACCTAGTTCCTTGTCCTTCCATCAAAAGGTATGGCCAACTTCTTTCAAAGTTTTTCCACAGTGAAAGTCAAGGGAGCAAACCTGGAAGCAGGTTCTCAGCAAGGTTTCAGGCCCACATCTGAGAGCAGGATGTGTGATGAATACACAAAGAAGCAAGAGTTTTAAAAGTGATTATTAGGCCTTGCAGGTAGAAAAGGAAATGACAGTTTCTGAATGCTGATAACAAATAAGTGAACCTTGGCCCCAGCAGATATGAAGTCATTCTAAGGCAGAAGACAAAGTCAATATTTGTTCTTTTCCCATGGGTTGGCACTGGTGGTGTAGAACTCTGAAAAGATCAGCAGGGACTTAAGACAGAAGGAACTCAGCACATGTAGTAAGTATAGTGTTCATGTATCTCATTTGAGCCTTATGGCTATGGGGAGATGCTAGCTTGCTCCCCAGAGCCTTAAGGATCCAAGAGTATGCAACTATGTATAAGTCATTTTTCCATTGCTGTGGTATCTAGTTCATGTAAAGGAGATGCCATCCCACAGAATGCCCTGATGATCCATTCACTGATGAATTTTCCTCCCTCCATCACTATCTACCTATCTAAATGCCTCAACCTGTTTTGACATTTGTCAAAAACAATCCCTTGCAAAGATATCATTAAAACTGTTCTCTAAATAGTTTTAGAATCTCCTTTACTTCCAATTTATGCCTTAATCAATGTAAATTTATAACATAATCTTATTTTGTATATATTTTATAATCTGGATTTGAGATAAAAGCCCCTGTCCTGTAGCAATCAATTCACACCAGATGAAAGCCACAACCTAAACTCCACAGGAAAATCCTGGCATAATTTTATTTGATGGTAGTTAAGATATCTGAGGCAAGATAAATATTATCAAGGTTTCAGATTCCTTTGTTTGTATCTCTCCCACCCATTCCCAACACTCTTTTCTAATTAGCTACCTTTTTAGAAAGTTACAGACTACCTGTATCTCAACACTTGACATTTTCCTGCAAGATTCCTCGTAAGGTCTCCATTTCCTAGGCTTTGGGATGGTTTTGTATAGCTGATCAAATGACATAATTATGTCTGTGTGCTTTTCTCCTTGTCAACTATAAAACTCTAATGGGATTCAATTAATCAGGCACATGCCCATTAATTACTCCTGAATTTCTCAGCCTCTCTTTCTCAAGACCCAGTCAAACAGCTTTTCCTCAGAGACAGGCAAATTGCTTGATAGCCTTGCAGGTATCTAATAAGGTGGGCAGGGTGAGGCAAGAGTCATAGTTGGGCCATTTAATTTAGTTCATTGTTTTTGATGATTTTCCTAATTTTTCTTTTTTATTCTACATTTCTCACTTTTGGTGATCACCTGCTAGGCACTTCCAGCTTATAATTAAAAAACTGTGTTGGAAGCAATAATGTTCAGGGAAGGACAAGTAGATTTGCATGTCTTTTGTGAACAGATGGTAGTTGGATCCAAAATTATAGAATACACAATTAAGCACAGAAATGGTTATCTGCCTTGATAGGGATGATGTTTCAGGTTGAGCCTCTATAGCAGACAGTGTTGGCACTCTTCCCAGCTTCCTTCCAGTCTTTTCTGGTGTTTCTATGCAGCCTCACCAGCTTCTGTGTGCTTTTTCTTCTAGTGCCCACATATGAGACTCCCCTCAGACAGTCCTCTAGCTACTAGAGCTGTTTTTCCTGCAAGGGTAGAAAGCCAAAGTGCTGGGAAAGTTATTTCCCCCACCACTGTTAGCCAGTGACTGCCCAGTGCAGGAGCATGAAAGTCCACCTCTCTTATATAACTCGTATCCCAGAGTTTCCTTTGGGATAAGACTAAGCTGGTCTCTAGGGGACTTTGCCTGAAATTATACCTTTGCTTGACTCCTTTCCCTCTCTCCATCCTATTCTCCCCAATCCCTTACTTAGATCTGAGAATCTGACCTAAGATAGCTTCTAATATGAGTGGCTGTAAGAGTCATTAGAAAAAAAGTCAAGTGCAGACAGTCATGCAAGAGAAGCCAGTGTTAAAACGGATGTTGATACTTTGCTGTATACCTGAAACTAACACAGTATTGTAAATCAACTATACTTCAATTTTAAAAGAAGGCATCTAAATTTTAAAAAAAAGGGATGTTGCTGACAGTTCACTGTGTGTAAAGGTATACTGAAGTTTAAAAGCTTAAAATGATATTTAAGCTATACTGAATTTAGCAGTGAGCAGGTCACCAGAAACACTTGAAGTGTGGTTTTCATGGATTAGAACAAATCCATACTGGAGTATAGAGAGATCTAGAGAAAATTATCCGTTAGAAATGCATAGTTTACAATTAGGAAAGCACACATTAATTTTGAGGGGGAAAGTATTCCATCCCTACACTTGTTCTTATATTTTAGTCACACATATGCATTGAATATCTACAATATACACAAAGTACTCTTCTAGGCACTTGGAACTGCTTGGAGTTAGAAAATCAGACAGAGCTTTAGAGTTTAGCGGGGGAGACACATTAAAACTAATCACATGTACAAAAAAAATGGGTAAGTACTACTTGTGGTAAGTGCCTTGAATAATGTTTGCAAAGATTTACAAGAGCATATAACAAGAATCAAGACTCAGGCTGAGGGGTCATGAGTTGGCACCCTCAAGGTAGGAGTATATAAGCTGAATCTTAAGTGTCAAAAAATTAATTGGGCAATGGAGGTGAAAGATAGCATTCTATGACAAGGGACTAGCATATGTAAAGCCCTCGAGGCAGTAGAAAAACATTCTCCAATTTAAGAGAGATAGCTAGTTTTTACCAAACATCAGGAAAATCTCCAAATTTTGGTGTTCTTTAAGAATTCCAAATTCTTTGATCTAAAACATCCCTAAAGGAATATAGCCAATATTTTATAATAACTATAAATGGAGTATAACCTTTAAAAATTGTGAATCACTATATTGTATACCTGTAACATATAATATTGTACACCATACTTCAATTTAAAAAATAAATTTTTCAAAAGTCCCTAAAATACACTATAATAAACAATCACTTTTTCATCTTGGGTGACTGAGACATTAGGTTTGTGCAGTTCAGCCATTTAGAAAAATAGCCATGAAAACATTATTTAATTTCAACTCAAACTATTTTTGCATTAGTTAGAAACACTGTGATTAACGATTCCATTCAAGGGAGCAGAAATCCACCTCCCCTAGCTCCACTTTCCTGAGAAAAGTATCTCATGGAAGATGTGAAATCCAAGGTTGGCCTTTCAGCTCTGAAACCGTAAGGCCTCGAAGAACACCACTTTTAGTGCGGAGCACAGTGAGGATGTGAAAAAAGAAAAACCTGTTCCACTTCATGAAGACGGAATGACACTTCACTGTCTCACCCATCATTTGCTCAGCATTTCAGAAAGAAAAGGGATAAATGTGCTTTACGGTAACACAAAGGATATATAGCCAGTAGTTCATTTAGAAAGACTAAAATTGGAGTGGCATTTAAGAAGAACGCAACCAAGACTAACAATGCTGAATGAAGACATGTTATCGGACTGGGTAAAAACTCCTAAAGGGCAATAATGGAATTCCCATGGGTATAAGAGTTATGACTTGACTAGTCTAAAAATTAATGGTGAATTTCCCTTCAGATTTTTCTCCATCAAAAGACTCATTTGCTGTGACTAAATTTCTTAGTCCCCATTTCAGTTTTAATAAATAAATTTTCCCTAGCTGGAGATTAAAGTATTCAAACTTAAAGGATTGGGAAAGGAAAGTAATGACCCTCAAGGGTTCTTATGAAAACCACAAAAATGAACTTAAAGCACTTCATGCAGGGAAACAATATATTCATTTAACAATGGCCACAAGAGAATACATTCCTTTTTGATTAAAGGGTTATATACTTTGACCTATCTTTTAACTCTCACTTCTTAGGAATATATGAAGGGATCTTCAGAAGTTTAATTAAGTCTTAAAGACTCATTAAAATAATTATATCAGCCCATAAAAGTATTATCTCATTATATATTCTCTGGCTCAAGCTACTTACTAGGGCTAGCATAATGTCACAGTTGGGCCAAAATACAGTCACCCTCCCCCCAAGGGGGAACATATTACAAACATATGTATTAAATATATTTGTACAACATATGACATTTATAAAAGTATAGAGTTTTCAATTTCATTTCAAATATGACAGCACTTACCAGCATTTTTGAGTTTGTGTTAACTTCCAAAACTCAATATTGCCATATGACCCTCAGAAGACTTGAGTATGAAATACCTTTAGACATTTTGTCTTCAATGAATCACATGAAATTGAAATTGTCTTATATAATCTAGTCATTTTCTAAAGTGGCTACCATCTCATTTGTAATTAAATATATTCATAAAAGAAACAACCAGTTCTGCTCCATTATCTAATTTAAAAAAAAAAAACTTACACAGTAGAAAATGACCTGGCATTTGCACTGGTTCAGCCTTCTGAATAATTAGATGAATCATACAAAATATGATACTATGAAAATCTTTGTCTTACATACTGGTATTGCCACATTTGGTTTTAAAAAAAATTCTATAGCTGCTTTATGTATCTTGACACATCCAAAGATGCAATGACTAACATTGTCACTGAAAGACACAAATTAATAACAGTGTTAGTCACTGGATCTTAAAACTGGCTAATGTACATTCTGAAACCCATTTGAAATGAGAGGTTTATTTAATTTTACCACAGGAATAGTATTTTCAAGTCTTTTGTAAGGTCAATGCTGCACCGTGTTTACATCATGACATTTAATTTTAATAGAAGAGAAACTAAATGACCTGATTTTGAGCTCAACATACGGGTAGTCATGTATGGAATGTCCAGAAATTACTTCTTTTCTCAGCTGAAGAATGTCAAACATATATTTTAGAGAAGATATCATTTTTCTACTTTACAGTCCTACAGGACCAGTTCAAAATTTCAAAACATTGTGAAAATACTTATTTGTATTTAAAAAATCATTTAAAATCACTTCCACATTCACTAATTTGAGATATACATACCTTATAACACACACACACACACACACACACACACACTTAATGGATATAACTAAGTTGACAGTCAGTTCCAGGTCTAGATATTAAATCTCTTTCAAAATAAAACCCTCTTTCATTATGTTCTTTGCCCTAATTTTATTGTGATCTAAGGTAATGCAATAATGTAGAATGCTGACTGTTACATGAGAATAGAGAATTCAAAGTAAAAAACACTGAATTTAATTCTGATTCCATAATTAATTTATGCATTGTTATGTATTGTTAAGCATTCAGGGTTTTTTTTTTTTTACATCAGAAATAAAGTTTTAGAAAAATTCAGCACCACCAAATCTCCAGTGCTTTGCTTTATCTGTGCAAACTCTATGTCAAAGCCAAAAAATTAGAATCACAACTGTCAACTCTCAATCACTGACACTAATAGTGAATGAATCTATATGTAATTAGCATCTACTTAAAATCTCAAGTCCTTTGGCTTATTTATTACACCTTCCTCTCAACAATGTGTTCAATCAGAACTTCTAACAAGTAGAAAAATTGACTAAGTTCCATCTTTTCTGTTCATTTTATACTTTACTGTCTAAGGTTTTCATGATCACAGACGTAATTTTAAAAAGTCTTCAAACCAGGGAGAAAAGAGCAAATATTCTAAAGGCTTTCCAACAGAAACAATTCAAAAGAGTTAGCTCTTGATCATCTAGTTTGTGGTGGGCATGGTTCTCTTGCTTTTTCCCCCCTTTTTTAAATGGGGAAATTCTAATGTAAGAAAGAATTGATAAATAGTCACAATAAGAAGCAAAGATGACTTCAGTTTCATTTATTCATATTAAAGCATCCTTATTTTACACCTTGTAGACATTAAAGCATCCTTAATGAACTCTCCACTAATTTCAGACATCTAAAAAACATTCTGAAAGGTAATAATTCTAATAACTGTCTGTACATTAATAATTTATTAGTGGAAGGGAATAAATTTTTGTTCAGTTAAAAATTCCTTCCAGCACACAGTAACTGAGTGTTATTTGGGTCAGGTTGTATAAAAGTATAACTTGAGAGTAGAAGTAAGAGAGCTCTAGAATGAAGAGAGCCAGGACTCATCAAGGCCACCTACAGGTTAGGTGAAAAAGCCAGGGATGCCTTGATGAGGAGGGTCCGAAGGGGAAGCAGAGAGCCTCACCAAATAAAAAGATGCTTTGAAGACAAAATTGAGAGGATCTGACCTATTGATTTAATGGGGTGAGGAAGGAGGAGGAGTTAGGGTGATTCCAGGGTTTTCAACTCAGATAATGGAGAAAATGAGGGGATTAGTAATAGGGAAAGAGTGTAAGGTGAGAAACAGGAATTCTAAGGTTTCGTTGGAGTGGTGAGAAGTGGAGAAGAGAAGTTCTAAGTTAGACTTGAGGTATATCTGCAGGAGTAAGACAATGGAAAGAGATTTCTAGGAAGCAGTTAGAAATATAGAGCTGTAGCTCAAGAGAAGTGTAGGGTAGGGGTAAAAGACATGCTTTAAGGCATATAGGGGAGAGCTGAAGAGAGAATGCTTGGAAACACTTCAAGAAAAAGTGAGGGCAAGAAGAGAACAGAAGTTGGAATTCTGATAAACAACAATTAAGAGACAGATAGAAGAAGAGGAGGTTGGGAGAGTGGATAAAGGAGATAGGAAGGGAATAAAAGGAAACAGAACCTATCTTAAAGTTGAAGGAGAACAGACTTTCAAGAAAGAAGAAGTGGTCAATATTGTTAAATACCATAGCCAGATTCAAAGAATGAGGAAAGCAAAAAACCACTGGATTTGGGAAATAGGATTTTTTCACTGGTGACCTTTGAGAAGGTTAGATCAGAAGAGGCAGAAGTCAAATTTTAGTGGTTAATAATGTATGAAAGAAAGGTAAAGGAGTAGAGGTGGCAGGTTAGGCTTATTTCAATAAATTGGGTGGGAAAGAGAATAAATGGTGGTGAAGAGAAGGAGAAAGTTGTGGTGTGGTACAGGGTTTTTCAGAAAGGGGAAATAATAAAGATCTCTGTGGGTTGAGTATTTGGAACTTATGTAGAGAGAGTGAAAGAAACGGAGATGCAAAGAATGAAGCTTACTGACAGAAGAAAATCTCTAAGGATGCAAGAGGAAATGGGACCAAAAATATATGTAGCAGAATTAACCTAGCAATTCAGAAGTTATATTTATTCCACTTCAGTAAGACAAAAAAGTGGGTGAAGATATAGGTTTGAACTAAGAACATTTTTACTCGATAATGTTTCTTTTCTCAGTGAAATAGGAACCTGGGTCATCTGCTGAGGCTTTGTGTAGAGTGAAAATTTCTTGGTATTCTCTATGGGGAATAGGAACAGAAGCTGCTGGGAAAGAATAAAGGAACTAAAATGATACAAATGAACTTATTTACAAAGCAAACAGACTCACGGACTTAGAGAATGAATTTATGGTTACCAGGGAAAGGGGGGGGGGCAGGGAACAGATTGGGAGTTTGGGATTGACATGTACACACTAGTATACATAAAATAGATAACCAACAAGGACCTACTGTATAGCCCAGGGAACTCTGCTCAATACTCTGTAATAACTTAAATGGGAAAAGAACTTGAAAAAGAGTACATACATGTGTATGTATAACTGAATCACTTTGCTGTACACCTGAAACTAACATAACATTGTCAATCAACTATGCTCCAATACAAAATAAAAATTAAAAAAAAATAAATTCAAGAAAGAAAAGAATAAAGGAACTGTTTTGCAATGTTGACTGAGATTAGAGGTATTACACTTGTAATGAAACTAATCAACAACATTATGCACTTTTTCTCCAGGAGCTTATATCAGACCTAAATCAGAAACAAAATAATTAGAACACTAAGTCCTGAACTGGATGTTTTAATTTGGCAGATAATGGGGAGATGAGAAAAACTGCAGGGTGTGGAGATAGTATACTTGGAAGTAAAGGAAAGTGGAGGCAGTAAGGGACTTGGGAAAATAAGTCTAATAAAACTGGTCAAGGGAGCTAGAAGTTAAAATTATTTCAGTGATGAGGTTTAGTGGGCATGAGGGAGAAAGAAATACAGAAGAATAAGAGGTTGTGGTCAAAAGAGAAATTTCTGAGTTCAAGACTTCAAAGGCACCCCCTCTCAGGTACTGATCGAGTCCAAGGCATATCCACATAAGTAAGTGTGTTGTTGAAGTAGAGAGGAAGGGATAATTGGAGAAGAAACATAAAGTAACCATGAAGACATTAGATGTTACCACCAGGATAAATAATAGAGTGGGATGTTGAGGACCAACTGTGGACCATTTACTAGATTCTGTAACAGTTAGGAGGAGTAACCTTGAGTTGGGCAAATAACAAATGGTGAGAATAGGGGGAAAATTCAATTGTAAGTCATAATATTGGGTTGACCAAAAGGTTCATTTAGGTTTTTCTGTAACATCTTATGGAAAAACCCGAATGAACCTTTTGGCCAACCCAATATATTACTTAAATCACGTGGTGTATGAAATTGCTGCTGCATGAATCCCATGGGAAAAGAGTGGCAGAGTTAGACGGCATGGCTTTCAGTGGAATAAAGGCTTTTGAACTAAGGGTGTAGTCAGGAGGAATTTGTGGGTGAGCATAGAAAGCAGACACAGCCTCCCAGGCTCAAGAGAAGAGACTACGATAGAATCAGTGCTTCTGCCTGAGGGGGTTTCAAAGGAAGTGGTATCACTGATAAAAGAGGTGAATAAAGAATCCAGATTTTTAAAAAGTGCTAAAAAGGGGAAATTTACTGAAGAGGTAAAAATATAGACTTACTGAGAGCTTGGTGCTTGCACATAACATTAAAGCATAATACAAAAATAGCCTTCCTACATAATTAAGCAGAAGACTAGAAGATAAAAAACACATTGACTGCTTTTTTTAATTATGATATCTTCAAAGTCTAGAACATTGTGGGTACTCCAAAAGTATTTCATAAATGAATAAATAAAAATTGAAATATTCTGTCCATCTACAAAGGACAGGAGGTTCGGGGTCATTTGACTACTGCTGGTTTGTACAGAGCCAACCGCATCTTCAGGTTCTATTATCCTTGGCTCAAATTTTATTTATAAAAGCCTGAGTTTAAGGATGCAGCCTGTGACTATAGATGTAAATAAAACTAATTAGATATAAGGGGCTTGTGTGCATGGCTTAGGGCTTTTCTTGAGCCAACCATCTAGTTTTATAAAAGTAGATCAAAGTGCTTTTTTCTAAAATTACATGGTTTTTAAAAGATATTCTAGAAGAGGTGGATTTATTGGAGATACTTTAGGAACCATCTTAGCAGCCACAATGAGACTAAGAAGATGTAATTCCCTGTTTCAGGTCCTACTGTCTAGTTTCAACTAGAGCACTGTTGCTTTTATCTATTTTATATTTGGGATTTCCACATTATGGTTTACTTTTTCTTTTTTTTTAAGTTGGTGTTGTGGAAGAATGCTATTTCTCTGGAAAGAGCACAGGGCTCACCAAGGGTATAGTTTCTACAAAGTCCCTGATTTGGAGGGGTACTCTAGGAGTAAGGGTAAAGTAGGGGTAGAACTGTCCTTATAGAGCATCCAGCCAGATTCAAATCAGATCAACACCTGATATTGGATTTCAGTGAAGACAGGTTGCAAATTTCCCAGGAACCTGACAAAAGCAAACCTCTCTGGAGAATGATGACACTATGCTAGGTCTCAGACAAGAAATTTGTCAAATACAAAGTCTAGAAGATAATAAAAATTAATCATACACATGGGGAGACAAGGTAACATAGGTGAGAACCAGCAGAAACAACAGATACAGAAATAGACCTATAAGGCTTCTAGATATTACGGTTATCAGACACAACTTTAGAATAATTCTGCTTGTTATTTTCAGGGAGACAATAGATAATATCAAGAATTTCAGCAGAAGATGTAGAGAATGGACTTGTGGACACAGGGAGGGAGAAGGGTAAGCTGGGACGAAGTGAGAGAGTGGCATTGACATATATACATTATCAAATGTAAAATAGATAGCTAGTGGGAAGCAGCCGCATAGCACAGGGAGATCAGCTCGGTGCTTTATGACCACCTAGAGGGGTGGGATAGGGAGGGTGGGAGGGAGACGCAAGAGGAAGGGGATATGGGGATATATGTATATGTATAGCTGATTCACTTTGTTATACAGCAGAAACTAACACACCATTGTAAAGCAATTATACTCCAATAAAGATGTTACAAAAAAATGAATTTCAGCAGAGATTGGGGATTATTTTTTTTAAGTAGCAAATTTGAAAAAGAGCTATTTAATTCTAGAACATTGATGACAACCAGAAAACTGGACTCCCTCCAAAGTAAATCTCCTTGATGGCATCAGAAAGCTAACAAGGCAGTGAAGAATTACAAGACTAAGAGATGCTTATATGGACACTCAATTTATAACAAGTAGGGGAAAGCATATTGTTTTCAATAAATGGTGTTGGAGCAATTAAACACCTATATGAAAAATGTGAAACTGGATCTTTACCTCACATATAGAAATTAATTCCATATATATCCATCACTTTGGGGTAAAGAAAGAATTATTAAAGAGGTTACTAAAAGCACTGACCATAAAGAAAAAGAATAGTAGTAGAAAAAACATGTAGAGAAGGAAAAGCTGAACAAAAAGATAAAAGGAAAGTTGACGGTATAAGTTTCCTGAACAGACAGGAACAGAATAGGATGGAGAACACAGATGGAAAACCTGACTACACAGAGAGAAGCATGTGTTTCACTAGAATCCAAAGGAAGAAGGCAAAGATATGTGCAGATGCAGTAAGCTTGCAGATGTAGTTGCAAGAAGAAGAGGAGTTCCTACCTACAGATTTCTACTTTTTGGCATAGTAGAAGGTGAGAGTGGTAATTGGTTGAGACTGTGGGAGAGTGTATTCAGGTAAGAAGCTTGAGAAGAGTAGATAAGCTCTTAAACAGTCACTATTAGAAATGGGAGCTAGAACTGATGAAATATTTGACTGTTTAACAGCAATGAGGGTCCAGTTAAGGTTGAAGATCACGTTTTTATCATGATACCAAATTTAGCTAGGCAGCCTGGACATAAAAACAGAGAAAACAGTTGGACTGATATATATTATTATGTAAACTATCTATAAATAGTTTGAGTTTTATCAAGCTGGTGTGGTGGAAGGCCAACAGGAAAGGCTGTTGATCAAATTAGCAAGAGAATATTAAAAATGATTAATTATGGATTTTAAGCTGCATAGAAAAGGAAGAGGATGGAAAGGGGCTGAGTACATGGGAACTAGGAGGGATCAAGAGACTGGTGGTCTTCATGAGGTATGAGGATAGGGTATAGTAAATCAAGGGATAGAACTGGAGGACCAGAGTTTATGATCGGAGATCAGAATGTTTGCATTTAAGGTTTCAAGGGAAAGCATACGTGAGTGATGTCAAGGTCCAGTGTGTGATCACTGGAGTATATGGCTTACATGGAATATAAATAAAGGTCACTGCAGTGGAGGAGATCAAGAACTCGAGAGGCCAGAGCGCTGAATGGTCCTCCCACATACACACTGAATTCACCAAGGATGACAGCAGGGTGGGCGTATAGAAGAAGACTATGAGCCAGGCATAATGGGAAGCCAATAGACAAAAGCAGCAAACAATTCTATACTAAAATAAATATTTCTCTTAAAATATTTCTTGTAAAACAAATTTACATCTCTATCCATGTCCATCATCTATCTCTCCCTATCTATCCACCTATGTACCTATCATCTATCTATCTTTCTGTCTATCTACAGGTTTTTCTGTAAGATGTTACGAACTTTTCGGCCAACCCAATTATCTATCTATCTATCTATCTATCTATCTATCTATCTATCTATCTATCTATCTATCTCTATCATCTTGTCTACCTATCACACTACAGGCCCCTAAGTGTTTACATATGTATAACAGTTGGCCATGCTAAAGATGATTTGCAATGAAATAACTGGCTTGTGAGTGCTGTTACTGATGAGTTGACACTATTGTAATTTTTCATACATCTTAAAAAATGACCTGATTGGTTCTAATACTTCAATATACTGAGATATTTGTATATAGTTTTAGCTGAGTCACATGTTGGTTTTTTTCTCTCCTGCAACTTACAAGAAAAAACCTTTTGACTACATTAGTGATCAATATCCTGATTTTAATCATAAACATACTACCACAATTCTTTCTACTCTTTTATCTCTGTTGATGAAATGGAAAAGTATTCTATCTCCAGTTACATCCAATTGAATCCTGGGGTAAGGAACAGCAGTGTTCCTGAGAAGGCATATATCTGAGAATGTATTAGGGACAGGCTGGCTGAGGTGGAAGAGGTTGTGTGTGAACTTTCAACTATCAGATATTTCTGGCCTAAAATTCCACCATTATCAATTCATGCTTTTGGAATAAACTCTGATTAGTCTCTCTCTAGGTTACCCACATCAGAGAGATAACCCAATAAATTCCTGTCACGTTAGTGTAAATTAATTTAGCAGATCACTCTCCAACATTATCCCTACAGAATAGGAAGACGAAGCAAACATGGGAATGTCAGGAATTTAGGGGGAGAAACACACTGGCTGAAATGGAAAGTAGAGTACAGAAAGGTGAGAGATGACAGCTATAATGCCTTTGTCTTTTCAGCTAGATTAAAAAGCTTTTTTAAAAAAGGGGTCATGTATTCTCATATGCTTGCCCTCTTAAAACTAAAGCGTAAAAGACTTAAACATAAGACATAATACCATAAAACTTCTAGAAGAGAACAAAGGCAAAACATTCTCTGACGTAAATTGTGCCAATGTTTTCTTAGGTCGGTCTCCCAAAGCAATAGAAATAAAAGCAAAAATAAACAAATGGGACCTAATCAAACTTACAAGCTTTTGCACACCATAAACAAAATGAAAAGACAATCTACAGAATGGGAGAAAACATTTGCAAATGATGTGACCGACAAGAGCTTAACTTCCAAAATATACAAACAACTCATACAATGCAATGACAAAAAAACAAACAACCCAATCGAAAAATGGGCAGAAGAGCTAAATAGACATTTCTCCAAAGAAGACATACAGATGGCCAACAGGCATATGAAAAGATGCTCAACATCGCTAATTATTAGAGAAATGCATATCAAAACTACAATGAGGTAACACCGAACACCAGTCAGAATGGCCATCATTAAAAATTCTACAAATAACAAATGCTGGAGAAGGTGTGAAGAAAAGGGAACCTTCCTACACTGTTGGTGGGAATGTAAATTGGTGCAGCCACTATGGAAAACAGTATGGAGGTTCCTCAAAAAACTAAAAATAGAGTTGCTATATGATCCAGCAATCCCACTCCTGGGCATATATCCAGACAAACCTATGATTTGAAAAGATACATGCACCCCTATGTTCATAGCAGCACTATTCACAATAGCCAAGTCATGGAAACAACCTAAATGTCAATCAACGGATGAATGGATAAAGAAGGTGTGGTCACATATACAATGGAATACTACTCAGCCATAAAAAAGAACAAAATAATGCCATTTGCAGCAACATGGATGCAACTAGAGATTATTATACTAAGTGAAGCAAGTCAGAAAGAGAAAGACAAATATCATATGATATCACTTATACATGGAATCTAAATATGACAAAAATGAAGTTATCTACAAAACAGAAGCAGACTCACAGACACAGAGAACAGACTTGTGGTTGCCGGGGGGTTGGGGTGGGGGAAGGATGGAGTGGGAATTTGGGGTTAGTAGATGCAAACTATTATATATAGAATGGATAAACAACAAGGTCCTACTGTATAGCACAGGGAACTACATTCAATACCCCGTGATAAACCATAATGAAAAAGAATATAAAAAACAAATACCATATGCTAACACATATATATGGAATCTAAAAGAAAAAAAAAATGGTTCTGAAGAACCTAGGGGCAGGACCAGAATAAAGACGCAGACATGGAGAATGGACTTGAGGACACAGGGAGGGGGAAGGGTAAGCTGGGACGAAGTGAGAGAGTGGCATGGACATATATACACCACCAAATGTAAAATCGATAGCTAGTGGGAAGCAGCTGCATAGCACAGGGAGATCAGCTCGGTGCTCTGTGACCACCTAGAGGGGTGGGATAGGGAGGGTAGGAGGGAGATGCAAGAGGGAGGAGCTATGGGGATATATGTATACGTATAGCTGATTCACTTTGTTATACAGCAGAAACTAACACACCATTGTAAAGCAATTATACTCCAATAAAGATGTAAAAAAAGTGTATATATATGCGTAACTGAATCACTATGCTGTACAGCAAATTGACAGAACCTTGTAAGTCAACTATACTTCAATTTAAAAAATAAAGCATATATTTACATACACATAGATAGAAATGTAAGAGATTTTATTGCATATAAGTTCCCTCAGATCACACAACGTGATAAAAGACCTATCTCATTAAACAAAGACTTCAGAAATCCTTTCTTTATGTGCTACTTTTGTTTCAAAATTTGGAGGGGCTCTATGCATAACTATAGATGTGATAAAACTCACGTGGTGCTCAAGACAAGCCCCAAAGGCAAGTGCTTTCCATCGTTTGCTCTCCCAGTGTCATGTTGGTCAGGCCCCAATGATCAAAGGAACTCACCCCGCCAAGCCCAGATCCAAAGGGTAAAGAAGTAGACTGGATTTCTTGATGGGAGAAGCCACAAGGTCACACTGCAAAAATGAGTGTATACAGGCATGAGAAGAATGTCATGCCAATTTTTACAAATTAATACATTTTATAGACATAAAGGTATGGAAGGATACACAATAAACTGATAATACTGTTCATTTGGGGGAAGGATTGGCAAAGGAGACAATATTTTATTCATTTGTATTTGCTTGACTACTACACCAAGCGTATTACCCTCATAAGTTTTTTTTAAAATAGAAAATTTAGTAAATATAGAAGCCATGATGATTACATTCCTATCACCAAAAGTTTTATTTTATGGAAACCTTAATTCATCAGCATTCAAAAGAATAGAAAATAGAAAGAAAACGCCAGAATAGAGCAATCTTGTCAATATCATAGCACTACTGACAAAGGAGCCCAGATCAAGAAATTACTTTACCAAATGATCCACAAAATTGTTTTGCAGTTTCACAACTCACAGATTGTTTTTCACCGGATACATCTAGGCTTCTAACGCTGAGCTTTACTTGCAAATGTCAAAGGCGCCCTTCAGGAAATATACTTGCTCAACCCACTGCCTTGGCTTATAAAAATCTACTGCCTTTTCAGTTAGCATTGGCAGCTGAAAGGACATTCTCTGATCTTTTTGCCAAGAACTAGTCATAAAACCTTCTATAGGCTCTAATTTAGTAATATGAAATGTACAGTACTAGTCACAAGTTTTTTATGACTCAGAATTTGCAAAGAATTTGACCAGGTGTCCTTTCCTAGTTTTGGTGTTATCGAGCCTGGGAGAACTAAATATCATAATGATCTATAAAGACTTCTCAGGTCTCTCTCGCTTTCTCTCTGCCTCTGTCTCTCGATCTTTTCAAGGTAAGTATCCTCACCCTTTTGTCTCCACCAAGGGAATTTGGAATAGAAATCATATGATAGTATTTGACACACCCAGATCTGTTCTGTGGCTTGTGCAGAACGTATTTTGTTCACTAGACTGCTTTATTGTGATTTACCTTACTACTATCTTTCAGGAAACAATCCACAGACCACAGTACCAAAAATTTTTGTATAAAGCACATAAGAGGGTCTCCCCTGTGTCATCCATTCAGGCCTGATTGGACCACTGCAGGAAATCATGATGAAGAGCCTTGCTTCAAGAAACGTCTCTCTACCACATGGATGCCCTCTCTACCCAACAGCCAAGTAATCACATAACACAGGGACATCCAAAGGCACAATACACCAGATAAGGGAATAAAGACTCCCATCCACCAATCATCACCCCTAAAGTCTTTATTTCTAGATTTCAATAAGTCATTTTGGAAATCATACACATGAAAGTCACTAAATCTTGTATCAACATCTGGTAAAATAAGTGACTGCCCTGTATAAACTTTATGACTAAAATTTTTCCAGGTGACTTACTCTAAAACAAGTTGGTTAAAATCACAAATTAGTTGAAAACAAAAACCTTTCCAGTCACTGCTTTAAAAAAATATGTAATTTCTGTGTATCATGCGACCATTTTACAATTTTTAGGCTACAATTCTTTTTAAGTCTTTTCTTCAGAAAGTATTTGGTTAGGGAATCATTTTTCTTACACTTGTTTGTAAATATTAGTTTATATTTTAGTACTTTTATTTATTTTTAAAATCTTATAAAATTATTTTAAATTCATTGGTTAATATTTTCAGGAATTATAAATAATATTTCTTTGTCTAAATAAATTACCCAAAATAAATTGGTAAACATTTAAAGTGTCTAACCACTTGTTCATATACTACTAATATTTAAACAACCTAGAGTAATTTTAAAATTTTAAAAACACACTTTAAAAGCCATTTTGTCCACTTTTAATGATACTTAACTACATTTTCCTGACTTTTTGTAACATAAGGAATTGTGACAAACAATTCTTTATAAAGAAAATTAAACTTCCCAAAGGAACAAATGAATGCCTGATTTTCTTTTCTTTTTCTCTTTTTGTCAAATATTTTTAGAAAGAGCATTAATTACAGTTCAGTATGTTGTTTTAAGAGTGGAATAAGAAATAAAGAGATTGGAAATACTTTATAGATCATTTTAATTAATTTAGTTTTCCAGTAATCATAGACATTATTTTACTATTCACCCTAAATACTCAATACATGATGAATGCTATCCCCATTTGTAAACTAATGATTTTTATAATGAAGTGGTAAGCATCACTGAGCGAAAAGTTGCCGAGATTGGAAATATCCATTTTTGACCAATATCCTGATTTTAACAATTGTTTTCAACCAATTGATTTTTAGAAAATTATCTACTTTCAATTTGCCCATATTTGCACCCCCATTTTAAATTTCAAACACAGGTCATATTTCAAATCTCAATGTGTTAGAAAACTATTTCTCACATTATTTGTGTAGTCTAGGTATTTACTGCGTGAAAAGGACTTCATCGTCATCTGGACACAGAGGCCATATTAGTGATAATCTCCTCAGAAAGTCTAGCCTTGACAATCCCTGAAACTTGAATGTCTTTGTTTCCCTGGACTGTTAAAAGGTCCTTTTGGACACAAGTTGGTTTCATTCTCCTAGTGCTCTAGACTTTTAAAAGATATTTTCATGGGAGTCTGCTAAAGATATCCCTTCCTCCTGTCTGCTTGTGCACAACAAGCTCTCTTGGATTCTGCCTTGTAGCACAAAGAAGGTCTAATTGGGAGATGGATGTGTGAAACTGGAGATTCTAGGTAGGAAACAAAGACCAGCCTTGCCCTGCTCAAGGCAGCACTCTCCTAGGTGTAAGGGTAGGGCTAGGCTACAAGAGTTCTCTGCTTTTGTTGGCAAATCTCTTGCAGTCTCAGAGAAAAGCCTCTTCCTGGCCCAGATGCATCTCCATAGTTCCAGAAAACTGACTGTCATCTAGATAAGCAGGCAACTACTCTGGTCTGCCTTTATCACCAGCACCACCACAGTAATTCTGAAAATGACAGTTATTGGTATCTGTGTATTGGGAATACCCTTGTTCCCAGAATCACGGTGCATATTAGCACTGGTGGCTTCCACCTCCTCGTTCTGCTATCAAAAACCCAGAGAGGTTATCAGCCTTGGGAAAGAAAGGTCAGCCCAGGAGCCAAGCCATTCAGGATTTCCCAGTAGACATTATAATGAGACTTCTGAGATTATGTTGTTCAGCCCTGGAATGTCAAGAAATGATGAGAGGGCAGGATAACATAGATAAGAGAGCTAGCTTGGCTGTCAGTAAACTGCCAGTATCAACCCTGAAAATGTCCTTTTTCTTCCCCTGGACTAGGGGAATCTATGCTTTTATTCCCATTCCTCCCTGATCTTCTAGGACCCAGTTCCATCATTTATGATCCCATCCCATCTTAGTGTGGAATTCCTCCCAAAGCACACAAATAATCATTTGCCAGTAGTTTATTTGAAAGGTTGAAAGGGGAATGAAGAAGTGAGTCAGGGAAGGGAAGGCAGCCAATGAAGGGTGTGCTATCCCAGAGGGCACTGAGATCAATTCTGTGGGGAAACCCTGGGGAACGACCTGGAACCTGTGCCTCAGAGGAATCTTAACCAGTGTGTCAAGGAAGAAGCTGACTAATTTCTCCAACCAAATTCTTCAGCCATTGCTTGAGGGCTTCTCTGGGGGATGGATTACGGGCATTCTGGTATGTTTGGTCTGCCATGAGCTTGGGCATAGCATGCTTCCAAGGCAAACTTCAGGCCAAGAGGTACAGATCCTGGGCAGGAGCACATTGCAGGTAGGTGTGGGGTGGATCAGTGTCTGCCTTTCCCCACCCTTCTATTTGATAGAGGAAGAAAAAGAAGAAGGGGGGAAGGAAAAGGAAAGTTTACCAAAACAAAACAAAAAAACAAACAACAAAAAAAGAGAAAAGAATAGAAAGAAAGGAAGGGAGAAGAAAATTTGATTTCACTATTTTTTTAGCACCTACTATTACTATGTGTAAGGCACCTCATCGACTTCTCAAAGCAACCCTATGACATAGGCATTTTATTTTCCCCATTTTACAGCTCAACCTACTGAATTTAAACTGGTTAAGTAAAATCCTCCCAAATCACACAACTGGCAGGTTAAGGACTTGGGATTCGAATTTAGGTCTTCTTTCCCTACTCAAAATCCTTTAGTAGTTTACCATTACTTACATATAAAGTTTCTCCTTGATCTGCTCCTATAATTTGTTGGAATACGAAAACTCCTGCCCTGCGAGTCAGTAGAAGAGAGCTCTGGTCCAGGCTCTGCCAGTCATAGCCCCACCAGGGTGATGCTCCAGTCATTCTGTCTCTCTCTGGGTTTCATTATCTTTGTCAGTAAATAAAGGAGCTAGACTAACTGATGGTTAAGGCATCGCCAGCCCTAACAGTTTAGGATTCTTTCCACTTTAATCTTCAGTTAATCTCCTTTAACCAACTATATTCCAACTACACTGAAAAAACCTTCACTCCCTTATAACACCTTGTACTTTCCCAATTCTATTACTCTCCCCCAAAGGCTGTCCCTGCCTAAATCCTTCATGCCTAAATCCTCCACATCTTCCAAATGTTCTCTCTTTCAGAAAGGCATATTTTATCCTTTGAACTAGAAACCATATCTCATTTCTCCGAAGACTCCAAGTATTTTCTTTATATCTTCCTTAAAATGTCAAATTCTATATCTTGTTCTGTCCTATATATAAATTCCATGAAGTTACCTTGCACATAATTCTGAAGCACCATGTACAGCATAGACTCTGGAGCCAGAATGCCTGGGCTATAGTCCAAATTCCCCCGCTTTCTAGTTATGCAACCTTGGGCTAGTTATTTCTGTGCCTTAGTTTCCTCCTCTGTGATATGGGGATAATAATACTACCTACTTTAGTGCAGTTTGTGAAGTTTAAATGAGTTAGTGTATGTAAAGTGCTTAGGGTAGCTCCTGGCGGATAATAACCCCTATGTATGCATTTGTTATTTTTATTAAAAATTATTCATTTTTTTCTTTTTAGTTTTTAGTACTTTAAGTATGCAGGTTATCTCTCTTGTGATCTTGTAAATTTTCTGAGCCCAGGAGTGTTTTCTTTCTCTTTGTTTCTTTTTAGCATAGTGTCTTATATGTAGCAAAGACCCAATAAATATCTGATGAATATGTCTATGTGTATGTGCAACGTATCATTATTATGTTTATATCTATCATTATCTTTCTTTGTTGCATCTCTTGTTTATTGTTTTCTTTCTGTATAAGTCCTATAGCAGGAACTGTCTTATCACTTGCTTTTTTGTATTATAACTATATGATTATATTAAAGTCCTTGAAGAGCTTTTACTTTGTGGGGTCCATCATTTCCTATGAAAATATAGAACATATGTGAGCTACTTAGCTGTGTCATTTGTTGAATGAATAAACATAGAAATCATGGACAAATAGTAAATGCTTCATAAATCTAGACACTGGCACTTCTCTCTCCAATCCACTACCAAGTATAAAACACTAAAATTAAAACCACTTTCAACTGTATTCTCTACCCCCAACTACAGTCAAGAATGGACTTTCTTAGGTGTTCATTCAAAACAGAACTAAATCTCTATTATTCTTTTCTGTAAAATTTTCAAATGCCTACCTGACAGAATGTGTTACTCTGTGGGTAGAAACTTGGAAGGTCTGAGCCACTAGACAGACCCTGAGTGATTTCTTCAAAACAGTCTGGAATATCAAGTGATGATTCTTCAAATCAACATGAATTAGTTTCTTTACAGATGAAATAAACTTAACTTTTCTAGGTATTAGTGATACTTTCCCATCATTGAGGGACAGTTTTCAAATTTCCCTTTATTGTTTTTAGCCAATTTGATTGATTGTATCTGCAATGCTGGCTAAACAGAATGTCTTGGTGAGAATAAAGGAAATGAGATGAGTTTGTATGAGAGTCAACAAGTTTAGTTAATTTCTCATTTTCTTTTAAACCCATGGCTTCAAAGACATTGACAGGGCAATGTATCAGTTATCATGGACAATTGTAGTCATGATATTATTTTTTCATAATATTATTAATAAATATAATTTCCTTGAAAATAAAGTATCTTATTGATCTCTAAGTCCCCTAATCCCTAGCACAGATGTAATAGATGTTATTGATTATCTATCCAAATCCATTCTCTTCTTCTCCCTTGCCCACAGAAACCCAATTAAACTCAGGTACTAGAATACAATCTGCTTTCAAAGATGTTAAACCTCTCTGAGGAAGAGGGGTAAATCTTTATTAATTTCCTTAAGCCAACAGTGGTAATCTCAACCCTTTTACCAATGATATGTTAACAACGGGCGTGTGACAAAATTCTAGTTTATGAGAACTGAGGGGAAGCTTCTTAGGGACTTTTTGGGAGAGTTGTCTTTGTCCTTAAAAAGGAATGAAAGACAGAGTCAATTTCTTTTCAGCCTATGGACATTGCAACCTGCATGTGATGCTTGGAACTGTAGTTGCCGTCTGTGCCTTGAAAAGAATCAACCTAAGACAACAAGGAAAACTCTGAGGATTGAAGAACTAAAAGACTGCATAAATCTGGTTCCTAATGACACCTCTGAGCCATTAACTTAACCAACACTGAAACTCCCCTCCCTCTAGATTTCCTGAAAGAAAGAAATTTTTGAGCTGATTTTTCTGTTACTCAGAGCCAAAGCATCCTAATTGATAGAGTTGGGGTATTTATATGATTTACTACCTAAAGGATTTCTTATTATTCTTAATATTAGTCTTAATATTTATTCTACTCTGTGGAAAACAATGTACGAGGCACACTTGTATAAATTATTTTAGTACTAATATTTGCTTGAAATACTTGTTATTGCTCTCATTTTACATGTAAACAACAACAAAAACAGAGGCCTAAAAAGGTTAACGACATAATGCTCACAGTAAGTGACAGAGTCCACGTTTTGAACGAGTCAGTCTGATCGGATTGCACCATCTTTCAACAACCCTACCATCTTTCAACAATCCTCCTCAATCAGTCTTCATAATTACATTCTGAGCAACTCAGGATTATCACCTTCACTTGAACAAATGAAGTACTCAATAGACTGTGTGATTTGCCAACAGCCAGAAAGGAAAGCATTAATTCAAATATCTGAGTTTATAGAAATTCAGAGTTCTACGAAATTTAGCATTTCTTTATTGCTAATCCCCCACTTTTATTTCAGTACATATTTGATCGGTTTGTTCTTTTTATTAGATAATACAGATTATCTTGCACAGGTAAAGAACACTGTCACTCAAAAGAGAAGTCATTTACCCAAGAATATTATTATTAATAACAAAGGGTTAAAAGCACATTTATTTAGTTAAAAAAATAAAAGGGCCAAATTCCCGAAGAGTAGAATGAGGAACACAGCTGACTTTGCCCAACAAAAAAGGATGTAACTAGAGAAAATTACTAAAAACAAAACAAAACAAAAAACCCAACTTTAAAAATCTCTGGAAATTGTCCTAAGGGCATCTGGCAAATGGAGAAATATTCGATCCAAAAAACAAAAAATCCACCACATCTTGGTAAGAACAGTAAGAGACTGTAGCAGATAAGCCAAGACTCACTCTATTACTGCCCCATCCCTCATTTCTGTGTTATAGAAGTTCTATCCTGAGTAGTATACAAGCAAGAAGATGGAAGCTCCCTCTTTCCACAGCTCCCAGTCTAGGACTATGGTTTTATCCTGGGAGGGGCAGGTTGCCTGTATTTTTCATCCCTCTTAACCCCATGCTGAAAAAGCTCTGTTTCAGATATGCAGGTCCAAGAGGACTAGGGCTCCCTTTCCCCATTCAACCCCTACTCATGGGGTAGAAGTGCTACTCTAGGCATGGCAGGCCAAAACTTGGGAGACCCCACTGCTTTTGCACCAATTTGCCTTTACAGCAGATGTCCTACACCAAGAGGGGCAAGCTGACAAGACCTAGGGCTAAAATCTCCCTCAAGTGCCTGCTTGTAGAAGAGGGGTATCACTTCAAGAGAAAGGAGGGACACCTACAGCTCTATCAGAGCTGAGGTTCTGCCCAGGGAGGAAACACAGGATGCCAGGACAAAGTTCCATAGCTCTGCCTGAGGGGACTAACAATATTTGTAACAGTGTTTTGAGAATGTCAGGCCTCATGGCATTGTCAAAGACAATGAAGATCTTGGTGGAGAACAATTGAATGGGCACTGTATCTTCATAATAGCAGAAACAAGCAAAATGGCAGAAAAATCAGAAGTTTAACAAAGAGAACCAGGGAAATAAATAGCCAAAAAGAGCTCTCCTAGGATTATAGTAAAATCTGGGGTTCAGGAAGACTGTGCCCATGAATTAGGCTGTACCCACTCAGGAACATCAGAGCAGGACATGAGGCAGACTTGAAAACATTCCCCCAAGCTGCACACAGATCAATCAACAAAATCTCACTGGCACTAGGAGCATAAACACAACCTCTGACCAAACACTGAATGAACAATAAGCCATGAAGACCTAGAGCAACTCCTAGGAAACCAGGCTTAAAAACAAAATCATTCCCATCCTTGACAGTCTGGAAGACTGAATGCATGCTCAAGGCCATGCCCTGTCAGGAGTAACTGGAGAGAAAAAAATCCAAGCTACTAGTCCCTGGTTGAATGTGGGAGCAAAAATGTAAACTCCCTGAATCTTTATAGTAGCTTCCAAGCCATACATACATCCAATGGTAAAAGGAAAAAATATAACTGGCCAAGGAAGCTTAAGCACAATTTTTGACAAATAAATGGCTTATGCTGAAGTAGGGGCAATCCTTAGGTAACCAGACTAAAAGATTTTTTAAAAAATTAAGCAGGGAGGGGCTTCCCTGGTGGTGCAGTGGTTACGAGTCTGCCTGCCAATGCAGGGGACACGGGTTCGAGCCCTGGTCTGGGAAGATCCCACATGCTGCGGAGCAACTAGGCCCCTGCGCCACAGCTACTGAGCCTGCGCTCTGGAGCCTACAAGCCACAATGACTGAAGCCCGTGAGCCTGGAGCCCGTGCTCCACATTGGGAGAGGCCACCACAGTGAGAGGCCCGTGCAACGCAACGAAGAGTAGCCCCCGCTTGCCACAACTAAAGAAAGCCCACCCACAGCAACAAAGACCCAACACACCCAAAAATAAATTAATTAAAAAGAAAAAATTCTGCAAGATTTAAAAAAAGAAAATTAAGCAGAGATATGAGAGCTTTTTGCCCACTGGGGAGGGAAATAAACTGCAAAGAGTTAGTTCAGCAAAGTTACTAAACAAATAAATGACCAAGCAAACAATAACAAGATCAAGCCCCTGGGGGTGGGATGGAGGTCAGTATTCAAAAAGTTCCTACTTATTTTATTTAAAATGTCCAGCTTTCAACCAAAAATTATAAGACATGGAAAGACACAGGAAACTGTGATCCATACACAGGAATAAAAGCAGGTAATAGAAACTGCCTTGAAGAGGCCCAGATGGTAGACTTAGCAGATGATCACTTCAAAGCAGCCATCATAAATATTTTCAAAATTAAAGGAAACCATTTCTAAAGAATTAAAGGAAGGTATGATAACAATGTCTCATCAAATAGAGAAAAATCAACAGAAATTATAATGGAGATCAAATGGAAATTCTGGAGTTAAAAAGTTTGATAACCAAAATGAACAATTCACTAGAGGGAATCAACAGTAAATCTGAGCCAACAAAAGAAAGAATCATCAAACTTAAAGGTTGATCAATACAGATTACACAACCTGAATAACAAAGATGAAGAATAAAGGAAAAGTGAAGTCTCAGACAGATTTGGGACACCATCAAGAATATTAACATATATATAATGAGAATACCAGAAGAGGAGAAAAAGAAAAGGACAGAAAAAATACTCAAAGAAATAATGCCCAACCCCAATTTCTTTTAATTTCTCAAATTTGATAAAAACAAAATGAAATATTCTACACATCCAATAAGTGCTATTAACTCCAAGTATCTTACTTTATCCTAAACACAGAGATCCACACTCAGAAACATCATAGTAAAATGTTAAATTCTAGGGATAAAGAGAAAGCCTGGAAAGCAGTAAGAATAAAACAACTCATTATGCAGAAGAGAACTCTAATAATAGCTGACATCTCATCAGAAACAATGGAGGTCAGAAAGGCAGTAGGAGGACATATTCAAAATACTGAAAGTAAAAAATTCCTCAACTAAGAATCTTACATTGAGCAAAACTATCTCTCAAAAATGAAGGCAAAATAAAGACATTCTCAGATTAAAGAAAAAAAAATGAGATAATTTCAGCAATTTGCTAGCTAACCTGACTTATAAGAAATGCTATAAAGAAGTTCTCAGGACATACAGATGGCCAAAAGGCATATGCAAAGATGCTCAGCATAGCTAATTATGAGAAAAATGCAAATCAAAACTACAGTGAGGTATCACTTCACACTGGTCAGAAAGGCCATCATTAAAAAGTTTACAAATAATATATGCTGGAGAGGGTGTGGAAAAAAGGGAACCATCCTACACTGTTGTTGGGAATGTAAATTGGTACAGCTACTATGGAGAACAGTATGGAGGTTCCTTAAAAAACTAAAAATGGAGCTACCATGTGATCCTGCAATCTCACTCCTGGGAATACATCCGGAGAAAACTCTAACTCAAAAATATACATGCACCCTAGTGTTCATAGCAGCACTATTTACAGTAGCCAAGACATGTAAGCAACCTAAATGTCCATTGACAGATGAATGGATAAAGAAGATGTGGTATATATATACAGTGGAATATTACTCAGCCATAAAAAAGAATGAAATAATGCCATTTGCAGCAACATGGATGAACCTAGAGATGATCATACTAAGTGAAGTAAGTCAGACAGAGAAAGACAAGTATCATATGATATCACTTATTTGTGGAATCTAAAAAAAAAATGATACAAATGAACTTATACACAAAACAGAAACAGACTCACAAACATAGAAAACAAACTCATGGTTACCAAAGGGCAAAGGTAGGGGGGAGGGCATAAATTAGGAGTTTGGGATTAACATATACACACTGCTATATATAAAATAGGTAAATAACAAGGACCTACTGTATAGCACAGGAAACTAGACTCAATATCTTGTAACAACCTATAATGGAAAGGAATCTGAAAAAGTACATATATATATGTATATATATATATATGTTCTTATTTATTTATATATATAAATCACTTTGCTGTACACTCGAAACTAACACATATTGTAAATTAACTATACTTCAATTAAAAAATAAAATAAAATAAAAATAGAAAAAAAAGAACCAACTATATGCTAACTACAGGAAACACAATTTAGATCAAAGCTACAAGTAGGTTGAAAGTAAAAGGGTGGAAAAAGATACTTCAAAAAAGAGTTTGAGTGGTTTTACTAATATCAGACAAAATAAATTTTAAAACAAAAAAATGTTACTAAAGATAATAGAGAAATTGTATAATGATGAAAGGGTCATTCCATCAGGAATATGTAACAACTATAAACATACATTCTCCTAACAACTGAGGCCCAAAATACATGAAATCAAATCTGAAAGAATTGATGGGAGAGAGAGATAATTCAATAGTAGTTGAAGACTTCAAAACTCAGTTTAAATAATAGATAACATAACTAGGCAGAAGATCAACAAGAGAATAAAAGACTTGAACAAGACTATAAAACACTAACAGACATCTGTAAAACACTCCACCCAATGACAGCAGAATACACATTCTTCTCCAGTGCACATGAAACATTCTCCAGTACAGACCATAAAATAGGTCTCAATAAATTTAAAAGGACTGAAGTTACACAAGTATATTCTCAGACCAAAATTAAATTAAATTAGAAATTAATAACAAAGGAAATTTGGGAAATCCATAAATATGTAAAAATAATTAAACTTCCTGAATAAATGAGTCAAAAAAATAACAGAGCAGATTAGAAAAAGTTTTCATGAATTAAAATGAAAACACTGCATACCAAAACTTATGGAATGCAGTTAAAGAAGGGCTCAGTGGGAAATTTATAGCTGTAAATGTCTATTTTGAACACATAATAAAGATCTCAAATCTTTCTTGTTATACTTTTATTGAGTACACCTATAATAAGAGATTGATTTAGTAATTTAAAAACTTCTCACAAAGAACCACCCAAGAGTGTATAGTTTCACTGGTAAATTCTACCATGTTTAAACAGGAACTAATACCAATTCTTCACAAATTCTTCCAAAAACATATAATTGGAGGGAACACTTCCCAACTTACTCCATGAGACAAATATTACCTGATAGCTGAACCAAAGACATCACACGAGAAACAAAAACAACCCCCCACCCCGGCAAATTACAGGCCAATATGCTTATAAATATAGATGCAAAAAATTATCAGAAAATACTAGTTAACTTAATCCAGCAACATTTTAAAAGGATTAATTTCATAACCACATGAGAATTATCTTCCTGGGATAATTCCCAAATTCCAGGTTGGTTTAATGTAGAAAATCAATCAATGTAATACACCAGGCATATCTGTAGAGATTTAGATTAGTGGTTGCCTAGGGTCACATCAGGGGAATGGGGAGTGACTACTACGGAGTGTGAGATTTATTGCTGGAGAGATAAAAATACTCTAAATCCAGACTATGGAGACGACTGCACAACTCTATGACTCTACCAAAAGCTACTGAATTCACCCATTTAAAATGTACAGTTTTTTGATATGTGAATTATATTTTTATAAAGATGTCAAAAAATAAGACAACAAAACATAAATCATTAATTTGATCTTAAGTATTCATTCATAAAAATTAATGAGAATTTAATTAATTTTAAATTTATTTGTAAAATTTATTCTACACATTTATTTTCACTGCCACCCCTAGGGACTAAAGTTAGTACCTAAAGACCTACAGCTGAATAGTTTCTGATAAGCTCTTTTGAGTTTGACTTAAATTTATATAAATTCACCAAATATACACTGAGCATGTGGTATAAACAAGATACTCTGATAGGTACTGTAGTGGATAGACACATAAATGTTTAAAAAAAATCATCAGAGTATCTATTCTCAAGTCAAATACTTTATTTTGATTTAAAGTGCAAATCTCATTCAGGGTTAAAATGTTTTTAGAAGAGCACCTTGGGCTTCTGGGTTAGCTAATATTGTCCCTTATTGTCTATGATGAACTTCATTTATTTGTGGAAATTTCTATATTATTATTTACTTTTTTCTTTAATTATTTCAGTTACCATATGCTTTCTATTAACTGGGTGTGATAAGAAACTGTGAGATTATTGGGACTTCCCTGGTGGCGCAGTGGTTAAGAATCAGTGGTTAAGACACAGGTTCGAGCCCTGGTCTGGGGAGATCCCACATGCCGCAGAACAACTAAGCCCGTGCGCCACAACAAACTGAACCTGTGCTCTACAGCCCGCGAGCCACAACTACTGAGCCCATGCTCCTAGAGCCCGTGCTCCACAAGACAAACCACCGCAATGAGAAGCCCACGCACCGCAAGGAAGAGTAGCCCCCGCTCGCCGCAACTAGAGAAAGCCCGCGTGCAGCAACGAAGACCCAATGCAGCCAAAAATAAATTAATTAATTAATTAATTTTAAAAAAATGTGAGATTGTTAGCTACTCAGAAGTCCTCGGCAACTTTTCTACTCCATTACCATTTTTACTTTAGGAATTATTCAGCTCTTACTTGACCCTAGTCATTGAGGTATGTAGGAATAATAAACTATGCTCATTTAATAGCTTAAAAAATTATGTTTAGAGTGGTAATTGTTTATGCAGCATAGCTGGTAAGTGATTTGGACCTCATTCTTCTGACTCAAACTCCATCATTCTTTTAAATACCTTAAGTACCACAATGCTGCCCTTATATAAGAACCAGGCTCAGAGAAAGTCAGATGGAATTGAGTGTCTGAAGTTATTTCTGGGTCACTCAACCTAGGGAAGGAGAGCCAAAGAAGAGTTTATCATGGCGTAAAATTACCAATGCCAAATGAAGGAAGGAAAGGACAAGTAAGAGAGGCAGTGACCTATGCAGCAAGAAACCTGGGCTGGAGCCAGGGGACCAAATTCTTATTTGGGGTCTGTCATAAAGTTCCTGTGTAACTTGAGTAAGTCATTCAAGCTCCCCAGACCTCCATTTCCTCATCAATAAAATGTGGAGATTGGGATAAATATCTCCAAGATATTTTCCAGCCCTTTCATTCTATGGCTCTTTATTAGCAAGTGTCCAAACTGGCTTTCCCATTTTCCTCCTTGCTTTCAGAAAACAGGTGAAACACATTCAGCAACTCTGTTTTCCTGTCATGCTGTATGATGCACAGACCATCTTAGATTTGCTAATCTAAACTTCATTATTTTAACACAGACTCACCAATTAATTTTTTTTAGTCTTGTTTCTTTTCTAACCAACACTTACCTTTAAGGTGGCATTCTCTTGCACGTTTGAACATTCTCTTTCCATTCTATATGACGCACAGATGCATTTTAAAATCTTTTCTCTCCGGAATGTGGAGAAAAGGAAACCCTCTCACGCTGTTGGTAGGAATGTAAATTGGTGCAGCCACTAGGGAAAACAGTATGGAGGTTCCTCAAAAAACTAAAAATAGAATTGCCATATGATCCAGTAAGCCCACTCCTGGGCATACATCCAGAGAAAACTTGAACTCAAAAAGATACATGCACCCCAATGGTCATAGCAGCACTATTTACAATAGCCAAGACATGGAAACAACATAAATGTCCATTGACAGATGAATGGATAAAGAAGATGTGGTATGTATATATAGACATAGATACTACCAGGAAGACAGGCATAGTACTGCTGCTAATGAGTATACTTAACTCAAAATCCTGGAACAGTTTTTAATGGTCTCAACACCGATATGCAAATCTTTTCCATGATCTTCATCAGTAGAAGAGCATCAAGCTCAGTATCACTGTCCCAATGGTCTTGGACTTAATCATATATATATTTTAAACCTTTTCTAAAGAGATCAAGACTGGTTTACATCATTGAGGAGTGACTGACCACACAAAAATGAATGGAAAGCAGACTAAGTAGGATCTTCCTGCCTAGCTAGAAAGGACTTTAAAAACACATAAAATTCTGAAATGGGCAGATTGTATATTATGGGAGTTTCTCTAGGATTCTTGGCCCTTATCCAATGACATCTTATTTTCCTGCTTGGTAGGGTCTATTTAATTATTTGAGTCATTCTGCCCTGTCTTCCTTCTCCTCCATTTAAGTCAATGTTCCTCTAAGACATTGAAGATGACAAGATGACAGTTTGAAAATCTGTGTGGGAGGAGAAGGGAATCTGACTCTGTGTTAGAAAGGCAGAAAAAGTTCTAATGTTATCCCAGTTCAAGTTAAAGACTCAGTGAAACTCCTTCCCTTTTGAAAATTGCCTAGAAGTTTTTCAAAACCACCGACAGTGCATGCCTCCATGGCCAGCTCATTAGGGCGTTCCTGGGAACAGTGTGAACCCTCACAGTATATGTGTTCCCCTGAGAAGCTGCTCCGCATCCCTTCCCTTAGCATGTGCAGACTTTCTGCAAAGTTGAAAGTAAGCTAATGATTTTGTGGGTTCAAGCCCCCACCCCTGCTACCCTGGTTTTATTTATCTCCTCTGTGCTGCACTGAAATCTCTTTTTTTTCTCCTGTATTTTTTACTTTGATTTTCTTAGATTTATAGTAGAAGTAACTATTTCCACTAAAGCCAACCCACTTTCTGTTGGCAGAAAATTGGTCAGTGGTGAGACAACAAAACAGAACTGAAACTCAAAACTGTGGACAGACTCACTTTTCTGGAGATGAGTCTGCCTATTTGGGGTGACAGTGTGTTGTCAGTATTCCATAAATGGAAAAATCTCTTTCCTTCCTGGTATTTTCTCCCTCAGTCCCTGGGGGAGGGAAGAACAACTTGAAAACACGTACAGGCATATACGTTCTGGTGAAAAAGCATCAAGTGAAAAAGAGTTCAGGCAGAGAGCTAGTGAAAGAGAGGTCTGACTTGATACTCCCCAAGAGCATTCCTAATACCACCAGGGATTCATAAGTGCTGGCTCTGATGGTGAGAAATTCCTGCTGAGAAAGTATGAGAGAGGGAGCTTCAAAGTGTCTTCCTTTGCTAGTTGATCAGTGAAGACATCTTCCCCAGAAGGTGGCCCATTCTCACTACCCATTCCTCTCCCATGACCCTATCCTGTCTCAACAATTTCCTTCACACATTCAGACATTTGACCACGGTGTGGTCACTGTCTCTTAGATCTTTGCAGAGCTTGGCTCCTCCAAATCTCTGATGTCTCAGCCCAAATGCCACCCTGCAGTAGAGCTTTCCTTGATGACTCAGCTGAAGTTGCATCTCCCATCCTTGCCTGTGTTGCTCTATCCCACTACCCTGTTTTATCATCTTCATAGCACTTATCTCTCTATGAAATGATCTTCTTCATTTTGTTTGTTGCTGTGGATATGTTTTTTTTTTTTGGTCTCAATTTCCACCAAAGTATAAGAACTAGAAAGGCAGGAACTGTATCTTTCTGAATCTCTGCTACATCCCAGTGCCTGGGAAAGTACCTGGTACACTAGGGGCTCAAAATATTTGTGGAATAAATGAATTTATGAGTTCATGAGAATCACTGTAGGTAAGAAGATATAAGCTATATTCAGAAGCAGGGAGTCTGTGATCCCTCTGTTATCTCCTTTATGTATCCTGCTCCCATGTTTCCATCAACACAGTGGGTAAAGGTGCATATATAGAATCATATTTCTCAGGTCAGGGTGTGAAGTCAGAGTGACTGGGTAAAGTAACTGACTTCACTATATCACATATCCAGATACTTTTCTCTGAAATCCAGCTTATCCAAGTAGGTAAGTACAAAGACCCTGAAGTGCACTGCTGAGGTCACAGCCTGGCTACATAACTGGCTTAGTATTGTCACCTTGGGCAAATTAACCTCTCTGTGCTTTATTTTCTTTGCCTGTAAATGAAAATAGATTACTTCCCTAACTGGGTTGTTGTAAAGATTAAATGAGTTAATATAAGTAATAAACTTAGAACAGCATCTGGCGTGTCATAGCACCGTAAGTGTTTACTATTAATTCTGTTATAATTCTCACTTCTTATACTGTGCCTCTAAGTCACAGGAATTTGAACTTTCTTGTGCCACAGTTTCTGACAGTATGGTGAAGACTGTGGACCATTTCTCATAAAAATGCTTTTAAAAGCATAAACTACACAATATTACAAAGGAAGCAAATATATTGAAATATTTATCAATTTTCAAAAATCTGTGATATTGAAATACATCTGCTTTTTAAACACATTAAATAACAAGATATACTGACAGGAATTATAACTACCATCATTTTAAAGTTGCGAAAAGCATAAACAATACTTCAAGATATTGACAACAATGAAAATATCTGTGATTTCTATTACTGACAAAATCACAACTACTGCTAATATACTGTGGTTTTTTGTTATCACTAATAATTGAAAGGAAAGCTAAATTTCAGTTAGAGGTTAGAGAAAATGAAGACGCAAATTTTTTCCCCACTGCAGTTCACAGACACTCTGATCATATCCACAGTTCATGTAATCCAAGATGAGAACCCCTGCTACAGATACTGTTTTCAGCTCCTTTAATAGCTACCCCAGGGCAGTTTGGCAAAATATACATACTTTTTAAAATGTATTTTTAGAAATAGAGGCGATTTGACTCTGAGACATATATCCAATAGAAAAGCCCATGCACATACACACACAAGAATACTTACTACAGTCTGTCTGAAATGGTGAAAGACCAGAAACAACCCTCATATCTATTGACAGGAATTTGTTAAAATAATTTCATTAATCTGTACACTGTGTAATACAAGGTTTGTTTTTGTTGGTTTGTTAAGGAAGAAGCTGAAGCCTGAAAATTGTCTCTATGTACTGACATAAAAGACCCTCTTAACTGAAATCACAAAGTCACAAAACATATATAGCATTATCCTATTTTTGTAAAGACCCAATTAATTGTATAGATATACTGATTAACAGTGGTTATGGGGGTGGTTGATTATGGGGAAACTTTCACTTTCTACATATTTCAGTAACTAAACATTTCTTTTTTCCAATAAGCCTGTATCTTCAATTATCAAAAACATGATGATGATTATTTTTGAAAAAACAAACTCAGCTCTGCCAGGTTTCCTGGCATCCAGAAGCTTATAGTTTAGTAAATGGGTAGAAGACCAAACATAATTATTATTATTTGCATGCCTGGGGCCAGGCAGCTTCATCTAACCCAGAGAGATAACCCCTGGGGCTTTTCCCAGAATTCCTACTTAAGAATGATGCTGTGGGTCTCAAGCCATGGCCTACTAGTTTTATATTACTCAGACATGAACTAGCATTTAATCTCAAAAGCTCTGAAATATTTTGGGTCCACTTGGTCCAGTCTGCCAATGTTTCTTGTTTCTGGATCCCTCTCTCTACCCATTCTTTAGCATTGCTGCTCCTTGATGTGAACCAAATGCTTAAATTGCTCATTTAATGTTCATTGTTCTGCCTGCAGCAAAACATTACTTTACTTTCACTGCCCTCTGCATGTACTTGATCCATTCTGGCAATTGGGTCTCATCCTTCTAGCTGTCCTCATCTATCTGCATTGCATTTGAAGATCAGAGAAGAGAGCAAACTTCAGGTTAGGGAGGCTGTCATGGTCACAGCAACTATACAGTTTTATCAGCATATACATACTTAAACATCACCCTGCAATGCCAAATCAATGGCAATGATTTGTTATAAGAATCCATGCTTCTTTTAAAACAAAAAGGGCAAGGGGGAATTGCCACTTCCTCTTCCTTTCATTTATAGATCTCACCACTTCTCAACTCACAGCAATCTAGTTCCTATCTCCACCACACTTCTCTCTAACATCTCCAACAAGCTCCATGAACGTTGCTGCTCTTTTGTTTTTTTGTCCTCATGTTATCTGATATTGGTGCTCACTGACACATCTGTGAAACTCTGTCCTTTTCGCTTCTAGGACAACATGCTATTGATTTTCTTCCTTCTTCTCCTTCATAGTTCCCTCTTTTCCACTCTTAAATACCAGGGCTCCTCAGGGGTCCATTTATGGCTATAGAACTATGGCCCATAAGCACCTTTAAACTCAACATGTCCAATCCTAAATTTTGCATTTTTCTCCCCAAACCCTCTCTTCTCTATTCGCCATTTCCTATCCCAATGCATGACACCCTGCTTTTCTACTAGTTCAAGGACAAACACTCAGCATCCTGCTAGAACCCTCCCTCTCACTCATCCCTACAAACCCAACCTCTCTTTTGATTCCATAGCTTTTACTGTCTTAAATGTCTTCAATCCATCAATTTCACCCCATTATTGCCCTAATTCAGGGTCTCATTACGCCTCACCTGGGCAACCACAACACTCTCTCAACTAGACTTCTTGCCTCTAGTTTGGCTAGCTTCTGTTTACAAATGACTACATGATCTTTCTAAAGCCCAAATATGATTATGCCATTTCTTAGCTAAATTTCATAGATCCCCATTCCTTTTAGTATTAAAGTAAAAAATTCTTCATGGACCAAGCAAAGCCTTCCATGATTTAGTTTCTGCCTTCTTCTCTAGGCTCATTTCCTGCCATACTCACCACAGACAGCTCAGTTCAGTCACAGGAAATAATTTGGTGAGTGTTCCTTTTGAGCATATGTCACATGTCTATGCATTTATACATGAAAGTCTCTCTGCTTGAAGTACCCAATTTCCACACACCCCCCACCACCATTGTCACACATATCCTTACACACACATCTGATATAAGTCTAGCTAATGTGAACCTGTCCTTGAAAACTCGTGTCATTGATCCATATAGCTTTCTTTTATCATCACCTCTACCTACCAATTTAAATCGATCCTGTGCTACCATTATCATAGCATTGATTACTTGGCACCATATCCGCCATCAGGCCAGAAGCTTCTCAATCACAGAAGCCATATCTCATCAGATTCAGTATCACCAGCAACCACTGGGTACTCAACCAATGTCTGTGGAATAAACAAATGGGTGATTTACTTTACGATACAAACTCCCATTCTCTCAACTACTCAGTCCCCATGCTGAAAACCAGTTCATGTCACTCACTTCCCCAGAAGCCTCTCCCATGTTATTATGAGAATAAAGTCTAAAGTCCTTAGTGTAAAACCCAAGACTTCATAATCTAATTCCAAACTGCCTTTCCAGAACTATTTCCTACCATATACCACCTATGGATCATTTGCTACAGCCCTACTCTACTGTTCATCTTTCCCTGAATTCTTTTACTCTCATTCTTTCAGACTTTGATCTATTCAAGGAGAATTCACAAATCGGTATTATCTGGAAAACTTTTCTCAGGAAGAATTAATTGCAGGAGAATTAATTCACTCTTAATACAAAATGCCTTTATTTAGTGTTGATTATTTTTTGCTATTTTTCTATTTAATTTCCTCCCATTGATTATAATGTCCTCAGAGATGGAGAATTTATCTCATTCCTCTCTGCTTACCCTTTTCTATTCCTAACCCCAAGGCAGCGACTTGCACATAGTTGATAATCAATAAACATTTGGTAAATTACATACATTCAACTGGGAAGTTTCACCTTATTTTAAAAATAAGTTTAAATTTTGAAGCTCATAAAGCAAAATTATGCCTAAATTCCATGTTCTTTCTATTCCTGCAACTTCAGAAAAAAAAAATCCTGGACACAGGCAACAAAAATGAACAAGCGGAATAACATCAAACTAAAAAACCTCTGCACAGCAAAGGAAACAATCAACAACATGAAAAGGCAAATTATAGAATGGGAGAAAATATTTGCAAACCATGTATCTGATGGATTAGTATCCAAAATATATAAAAAACTCTTACAACTAAAAGAAACCTGATTAAAAAATGGCCAAAGGACTTGAATAGACCTTTCTTCAAAGACATACGATTGGGCAACAGGTATATGAAAAGGTGCTCAGCATCACTAATTATCAGAGAAATGCAAATCAAAACCACAGTGAGATATTATCTTACACCTGTTAGAATGGCTATTGTCAAAAAACAAAAGATAACAAGTGTTGTTGAGAATGTGGAGAAAACGGAACCCTTGTACACTGTTGGTGGGAATGTAAATTGATGCAGCTACTATGGGAAGCAGTATGGAAGTTCCTCAATAAATTAAAAATAGAACTTCCATGTGATCCAGCAATCCAATTTCTGAGTATATATCCAAAGAAATTGAAATCAGAATCTTGAAGAGATATCTATATTCTCATGTTCATTGCATCATTATTCAAAATACTGAAGACATGAAAGCAACCTAAGTGTTCATCGATGGATAAATGGATAAAGAAAATATGGTATATACATACAATGGAATATTATTCAGCCTTATAATATGAAGGAAACCTTGCCATTTGGAATACCGTGAATGAACCTGGGAGACAGCATAATAAGTGAAATAAACCAGACACAGAAGGACAAATACTACAGGATCTCACTTTTATGAGGAATCTAAAATGGTCAAACTCATAGAAGCAGAGTAACCAGGGGGTGAAGGGAGGGGGAAATGGGGAGGTATAAGTCAAACAGTACAAAGTTTCAGTTATGCAAAATGAATAAATCCTAGAGATCTACTGTACAGCATAGTGCCTACAGTTAATAATGCCATATCATATACTTAAAAATTTGCTAAGTGGATAGATCTTATGTTCTTATCACAAATAATAATAAAGAGGGTGGATGGCAATAAACTTGTAGAATTAAAGGATATGTTTATAGCACTGGCTGAGGTGATGGTTTCATGGGTGTATACTTATCTCCAAATTCATCGGTTGTACAATTGAACATGTACAGCTTTTTGTACGTCAATCATACCTCGATAAAGTGGTTTTAAAAACTCTGGAAAATACAAATGTCACTTATTCATTCACAGAAAAAAAAATACCTAAATATCTTAACATTATTGCTAACCAAAAACCAGTACAATTTAATATATAAGAATGAATATAATAATATAATAAAAGTAATAATAATATTCTATTAAGAAGGCCATGCTTTCTGAGAAGGCAGCATCTGTTCATGAAGACTGAATATACATTTCCTTTATTGATTTTAGAAGAAATGGGGTATCCAAGGACTTACACCACTGGACTATTCAAAGTTATTTCTAACAAAGCCTCTAGACTGTCAGTGAGGTCAAGGTAGTCAGAAATATTAGAAAAGACAAATCCCTGTTTGAGGCAATCATAGCCAGTGACATAAGAATTTCACTGCTAATACAGAAAAAGGGAAAAACAAAGCTGGCATCTCTGGTTATCAAAACAGCCTTGAGTTTGCACCCCTAAAAATGCACTTCTCTCCTCTCAACCTGTCCTCAACTTCTTCCATTCCTCTTGGAAGCACAGGGAAATTCCGATGTTCTCCTGTGCCATTGACCAAAGATGAGCACATTAACTGTGGTAGAAGCTGCTGGTTCCCTGGTGACTGTGTCAGAAACCCATGTATTTCTCCAAGTGTTACTCAGCATACAATACCATCAGTAAATAAACGGCTTCTGCCTCCTCTGTGCCTTAGACAATAACAACACAAACAAATCTAGGTGAAGGCGGAGGTTGGGGGTAGGGATGAGGTCAGGATGGTAAAGGGGAGAGATATAATAATAAATGGTGAGTTTGTTATACCACATGTGTTGGGCTGGTAAGTGTCTGCCTGAAAAAGGCAAATAGTGGAGTCTCTCCTGGATGATGGAGTAGGGAAGGACACAGGACATCAGTGTAGCACAAGATGGAGAGCCTTATCCCAGCACACCCTTCCCCAGCCAGACACTGAGGGAATGATGTGTCCATGTGTCTTCATGGCAGAGATGTCTTGATGTGTTTGCAGGGCAGCACTTTCTAGTTCTGAGTCATCAGGTAAAGTGAGCTTCCTCTGATCTTTTCAGTATAAATGATTTTTTAAAAAGCCCTTCCCTCTGGAACCCATTCCCATGTAGATGAGCCTCTAGAAGCTGGCAGGGGCAGGGAGACAACTCTGGGTTTGGAAAGTTAAAACCTGGTTTAACTTTGGCCCTTCTGAGAATCCTCCCTTCCTACCTCACTTGTTGCTCTGAGCATCAAATGAGATAGGTATGAAAACTCTTTAGGAAGGGCTGTGTAAATGCTAGTATCACAATGGCTGCTCCCCACCATCAGAGCTCACACGAGGAAAATTAACAAGGTGAGGTTGTTTTCAGTTTTCTTCCTCTATTTTCCTTTTCCTTATTACAGTCTTCTGAACCTACCTCTGACCCAGTGTTCTCAGCAGCTTACTGTATTACCCTGCCTTGACTCACTTGGAAGTATCTTTTCCTTACAATGTTTTCATTGTAAGGGAGGATACTTAAAAAGATAATATTTGGATGCCAAGGCACAAATGTCCAAGTGAGCTATGAAGCCATATAACAGATAAGTGTCATCTGGTGAAGCATGGTGTAGGGGTGGGGAGGGAAGCAGTAAGATAGATGGTCAAGGGAAAGGTGACCATTCTCAACCCCAAACTCCCTGGCTCTACCACCTAGCTTCCTTGCCAATAAGAACAAATACTCATGGAGTTGTTGTAGCATTAAAAGAGTGGATGCTTAGCACAATGCCTGGCATTTATTAAGTGCAATGTGAACACTAAAGTGCTATCATAAAATTATGAAGCTGTGGAGATAAGGTAGTTCCAGGCAGCAAAAGACCTTGCTCCCAGTAAAAAAGAAGGATGAGGAAAAGCAGGAGGCACTGGGGAAAGAAGTGGCAGAAAAACACAAGAATTTTATTACCCGCAGGATCTCAAATTTAAAAGCTTAAATAATAATAATAAGCTTTAAAAAATAACCTTAAGTAATTTAAAGCCTTAAACAGTAATAATAATACCTTAAATAAGCTGTCTGTGAAATAGGTTTGCCCAGGGCAAAACCTATTCACGTGTAAGGTGTGTGTATGTAAATGTATTTACTGAAAGAACAGGAAAATGAGGTTTTGGCTAGGTTTTGGAGGGAATAACATCGGTTTTGTTGGTTTAACCATGTGAAGACTAATAACCACTCACTCACACACAAATATTCACAGAACTATCAAACTGGGACTGAACATGCAGGGTTTCATGGAGTACATCCAACTTCACCACGTCCATGATGTCAAGTGGGTTGGATCAAAATGTTCAGGGTTGGTAACATGGCACATGTGGCTTTGTTACATCTATACATTACTACAGCTATTTAGAGCCATGTGAGTCTCCTACTGGGTGAGAGTGAAAAGAGCAATTGAAGAGGCTGATCATGAATTCCCTTGTTTGTTTTTCTTCCTGAAAGAAATAGGTAGCAGGGTCTGGAAAGTTAGAGTAAAACATAGCATGATAATCTATTGAGCAGTTATTAAATGTTAGATACTGTGCATTATCTTCTCTAATCCTCGTAAAGCCTAGGAGCTATGTAATATCATCCCCATTTTACAGATAAGAAACTGAGATTTGGAAGAGTTAAGTAACTTGCCCAAGTTACAGAGCTAGTAAAAGACAGAACTGAGAGTTTCATTCAGACAATTAAAATTTAAAGCTCTCATTCTTCTTTTTTTTTATTTTTTTAACATCTTTATTGGAGTATAACTGCTTTACAATGGTGTGTTAGTTTCTGCTGTATAACAAAGTGAATCAGCTATAGATATACATACATCCCCATATCTCCTCCCTCTTGCGTCTCCCTCCCACCCTCCTTATCCCACCCCTCTAGGTGGTCACAAAGCACTGAGCTGATCTCCCTGTGCTATGTGGCTGCTTCCCACTAGCTACCTATTTTACATTTGGTAGTGTATATATGTCAAAGCCACTCTCTCACTTCGTCCCAGCTTACCCTTTCCCTTCCCCGTGTCCTCAAGTCCATTCTCTACGCCTGAGTCTTTATTCCTGTCCTGACCCTAGGTTCTTCATAACCTTTTTTTTTTTTAGATTCCATATATATGTGTTAGCATATGGTATTTGTTTTTCTCTTTCTGACTTACTTCACTCTGTGTGACAGTCTTTAGGGTCATCCACCTCACTACAAATAACTCAATTTCATTTCTTTTAATGGCTGAGTAATATTCCATTGTATATATGTGCCACATCTTCTTTATCCATTCATCTGTCGACAGACACTTAGGTTGCTTCCATGTCCTGGCTATTGTAAATAGAGCTGCAATGAATATTGTGGTACATGACTCTTTTTGAATTATGGTTTTCTCAGGGTATATGCCCAGTAGTGGGATTGCCGGGTCATATGGTAGTTCTATTTTTAGTTTTTTAAGGAACCTCCATACTGTTCTCCATAGTGGCTGTATCAATTTACATTCCCCCCAACAGTGCCAGAGGGTCCCCTTTTCTCCACACCCTCTCCAGCAATTACTGTTTGTAGGTTTTTTGATAATGGTCATTCTGACTGGTGTGAGGTGATACCTCATTGTAGTTTTGATTTGCATTTCTCTAATGATTAGTGATGTGGAGCATCCTTTCATGTGTTTGTTGGCAATCTGTATATCTTCTTTGGAGAAATGTCGATTTAGGTCTTCTGCCCATTTTTGGATTGGGTTGTTTGTTTTTTTGATATTGTAAAGCTCTCATTCTTAACCACTATTTTACTAAGCTAATTTTAATGACATATTTTAGTCAAATATGCAACAATATTTGGAAGCAATAACTTTAAAAATACTTTGTGATTTCTTAAACTTTTGATTTCAAAATAAGTTTAGATTTATTATTTTTCAGTTACAAAGATAGCACAGAGAAGTCCCATATACCCTTCAGCCAGCTTCCCTTAATGCTATATTACATAACCATATTACATTTATTGAAACCAGAAATTAACATTGGTTCAAGACTGTTAAGTAAACTGGAGGCTGTACTCAGATTTCTCCAGTTTTTTTTCCTTGTTCCCATTCTTAGATCCCATCCATTTAGTTATTAGTCTGCAATAGTGTCTCAGATTTTCCTTGTTTCTCTTTGACACTTGTAGAGTATTCCTCAGATATTTTGTAGAATGTCCCTCCATTTGGATTTTTCTGAGGCTTTCTCATGACTATAAATTTTTTTCTCATGGGGTTATGAATTTTTGCGGAAGAAAAATCCAGAGGTGAAGTGCCCTTTTCATTGCATCATCATCAGTACATGATATCAACATGACTTTTTACTGGTGATGTTAACTTTGACCACTTGGTAGGGTGCTGTCTGTCAGGTTTCTCCACTGTAAAGTGACTATTTTTCCCTGCCCATACTCTACTCATTTGAAGCAAGTCACTAAGTCCAATCCATACTCAAACCTCCACCTCCTGGAGAAAGGAGTATCAGAAAATTTGTGGACATATATTAAAACCACCATGGAAATTCATATTTGGGTTACTTTAAAACTGTGCAAATACTCTGTTTCTCCTTAAAGTTTTGCCCACTAATTTTAGTATTCATCAATGGACCTTGCCTGCACCAGTGATTACTCTGGTGTTGTGATGGTGACTTTGTATTTCCCTCATTGTTTCTGCATTTATTATCTGGAATTCTTCTGTAAGGAAGATTTGTTCATTCTTCCTCATTTATTTATTTATTCCGTCATTTGTATCAAGATATATAAACTCAGTATATAGAAAATAAGTATATATAAACTGCGTACTATAGACTCACGGGTATTTATTAATTCATTTAAACTTTTTATCTAGAAATAATTTTAGATTTACAGAAAAGTTGCAAAGAGTTCCCATATACCCTTCACCCAGTTTCAATTTCCCTTAATGCTATCAGCTTATATTACTATGGTATATTTACCAAAACTAATAAACTAATATTGGTATATCACTATTAACTAAATTCCATACTCTATTTAGATTTCATCAGTTTTCCTATTAATGTCTTTTGCTATTCTAGGAGCCCATCCAGGATGCCATATTGCATTTTATTGTCATTCCTCCTTAGTCTTTCTTAGTCTGTGATGGTTCCTTTCTCCCCCATCCTTTTCAAGATTATGTCATGTATCTGTATTCATTTAACACAGTCTGCATTCCATTCTGGGATCTCTTCAATATCCTATTTGATTTTTTAAAAACTTTGTGATGTACACTCCTATAGGTTTTATCAAAAGCATAGAGTGATGTATCCCTCCACTACAGTATCCACTGTACCATACAGACCAGTTTCATCACCCCCAAAATTCCCTTTTGCAGTCCATTAGTAGTCAAGCTCTTTTACTTCCTCAAACCCTTGGCAGCAAATGATCTGCTTTCTGTATCTACAATTTTACCTTTTCTAGAATGTCATAGAAATGGAATCATACAATATGTAGTCTTTGGGGTTTGGCCTCTTTCACTTAGAGAGATGCATTCAAAATTCACCCATGTTGTTGGATGAATCATCATTAAAAAGTTTTAAGTTTAATAAAGCTTCATTTATTAATTCTTTATTTTGTGGATTGTACTTTTGGTGTCATATCTATACAATGGAATATTACTCAGCCATGAAAAAAATGAAATAATGCCACTTGCAGCAACATGGATAGACCTAGAGATTATCATACTAAGTGAAATAAGCCAGAGAAAGACAAATATCATGATATCGCTTAAAGGAACCCAAATGAACTTATTTACAAAACAGACCCACAGACAGAAAACAAAGTTATGGTTACAAAAGAGGAAATGGGGGGAGGGATAAATTAGGAGGTTAGGATTAACATATATACACTAATATATATAAAATAGATAACCAACAAGGACTAACTGCATAGTACAGGGAACTATACTCAATATTTTATAACCTATAAGGGAAAAGATTCTGAAAAAGAACATATATATATATACACACACACATATATATGTATAACTGAATCACTGTACTGTACACCTGAAACTAACACAACATTGTAAAACAACTATACTCAAAAAAAATTGAAAAATAACCCAATAGAACTATGCCACAAAAAAACCCAACAACTTATTGCCCAATTCCGAGCCTTGTAGATTTTTTTGCTTATGTTTTCTTTTAGAGTTTTACAGTTTGATATCTTCTATTTAGATTTATGATCCATTTCAAGTTAATTATTGTGTATTGTGTGAGTTAAAGGTCATGGTTACTTTTTACATAAGGATAACCAATTGCTCTAGGACTGCTTGTTAAAAAGATTATACTTTCCTTATTGAATTGGTTTGACATCTTTCGTTAAAATCAATTAACTCTATTAACCCTCTGACTTCATTACTGTAGCTTTATGGTTATAACTTTATAGGTATATAATTCTTAAAATCAGAAGGTGTGAGTACTCTGACTTTGTTCTTTGTTTTAAAAATTGTCTTGGTTATTCTGGGTCTCTTCCATTTACATGCAAATTTTAGAATCAGCTGTCAATTTCTACAAAAGAACCTGTTAAGATTTTGATTAAGATTACATTGAGGGCTTCCCTGGTGGCGCAGTGGTTGAGAATCTGCCTGCCAATGCAGGGGACACGGGTTCGAGCCCTGGTCTGGGAAGATCCCACATGCCGCGTAGCAACTGGGCCCGTGAGCCACAACTACTGAGCCTGCGCGTCTGGAGCCTGTGCTCCGCAACAAGAGAGGCCACGATAGTGAGAGGCCCGTGAACCGCGATGAAGAGTGGCCCCTGCTTGCCGCAACTAGAGGAAGCCCTCGCACAGAAGCGAAGACCCAACACAGCCAAAATTTAATTAATTAATTAATTAATTAAAAAAATAAATAATAAATAAATAAAATTAAAAAGTCAGTAGTGCCTGACAGCCAGCATTTAAAAAAGAAAAAAGAAAAAGATAACATTGAATCTACATATCAATTTTTGGATAATTGATATCTTTAAAATATTGAGTCTTCTGATTCATGAACATGATATATCTGTCAGTTGTTTGGGTCTCTTTTAATTTCCCTGAGAATAAAATGTTTCTTGAAGACAAAATAGTAGTAAGTGACAGTTAAAGTCCACACAGCAAAGCCACAGGATTTAGAACTATCTAAAGCAGATTAATGTGGACAGAAATAGTTTTATATATTTCAAAAGCCTCCCAGGAAAATGAAATTTAGTAACTGATATCATAATGATAACCCAAAATCATTAGGCGAGCAGTAAATGCTATCCAGTGTACTATTTAATAAGGCAAAACAGCATATACTTAAAAAAAATAATCTTTTAATTGATAGTGATAAAAATAAAGTACGGTGCTTAAAGGAATGTTTCAGTTAAATGGAAAATTCACTAAAAAGGAATACTTCATTTCCAATAATGCCAAAAGACTTAAGCATCTCTGAAAATGACATCCTTTATCTAGATACTTATAGAAGTAAGATAGGCAGGCCAGGTTTCTCCTTTTGCCTGGGGATCTCCCTGCAAGAGACAGGAGTAGTTTTTCTTTCACTACATGCAGGGCTTCGCAGGATGTTGTTTGATCTTGTTTGTGACTTCAGAATGTGGCTGACAACGTGCGGGTGCCTCTAAGAACTTCCCACAAGAAATGCAATCTGTTTTCTCTCAGCTAGAAAAAAAAAGGAAGCCTTGGTTTTCTTGTAGATATACTTTGGTTTCATAGTGAAGAGATGAAAGTTGTCAGGTTTATTTTTCTTTTTGTCATAGCACTAGGTAAGTCTCCCTTGGCATTACAGCTTTTGTAGTTGGAAATCCAATCAACACAGACAAGAGAGATTAAAGGAGAACAGTAAAGGAATTTCCATCATTTTAGGCAATTGTTTCATGAGTCACACTTTTCTATGATTCTATGCCAAATATCCCATTAGGATATTAGAGCCAAGTTAAACATTTGAACTATGCCACTCAGTCAGGGCTGAAATAAATAGGCATAGCCTCAAGATTTCTTTCATATTAAGTGCTTCAGCCCCAGAAGAGTACATGGAAAGAACCAGTGAAAAATGTTCTTTTTTGCTAATAACTCCTGTCAGTTCAAAAATTATAATTTTTTTCTAGAAGACTGTATTTGTATATAATATTATCACTGAAAAGATTGAATATGGGAAGGAGGAGGAATGTGGAAGATGCAAACTACCATTTAGTATTACTAAGTCTTGTTATTATTTGAAAAACATTATTCTGAATCCTGGAAGTCATTGATCTTTTAACCAGTTCTCTATTTCTTGGTAGCACAGAAATAAAATCTCATTACAAGGCACTTTTTTTTTTTTTTTTGGCCATGGTGATTTTGGCCTATGCATATTTCTTATTTCATTTTGCCCAGAAAAAAAAAAAGAAACAGCTGAAGTGTCAGGCGCAGCCATGTCCCACCAGGAACTCTGGTCTGAGGTGTTGGGGGCAAGGTCTCTGCACATAGCACCCTTTGAGCAAGTGAAACCAGACTAAGCACAAAGGAAAGGAAAAAAAAAGGTTAGGGCCATGTGGCTAGTCCTTCCCAGGAGCCTATAAGCACAAATGATGTGTATAGGTTCCTTCTGTTCTGCGACAGGGAGTAGTGGAGATTGAACCACATACTGAGATGGCAGTGTCACAAGAGATGGAGCCTGGTTTCCTGAGTCACCAAATGGAAGAGAGCTTCACCAACCTTCTTTGAACTTTGACTTGTGAGATCTTGGTTCCCAGGCCAGAGGTCGGGCCTGAGCTCCTGTGGTGGGAGCTCTGAGTCCAAACTGCTGGACTAACAGAGAACCCCAGACCCCAGGGAACATTAATCGGAGTGAGACCGCCTGGAGGTCCTCATCTCAGCACCAAGACTCAGCTCTATCCAACTGCCTGAAAACTCCAGTACTGGACGTCTCAGGCCAAACAACAAGTAAGACAGGAATACAGCACCACCCATCAAAAAAAAAAAAAAAAAAAAAAAAAGAAATGACAAAAAAATATGTTACAGACAAAGGAGCAAGGTAAAAACCTACAAGAACAACTAAATGAAAATGAAATAGGCAACCTACCTATCATCTGAAAAAGAATTCAGAGTAATGATAGTAAAGGTGATCCAAAATCTCAGAAACAGAATGGAGAAAATACAAGAAACATTTAACAAGGATCAAGAAGAACAAAAGAGCAAACAAACACAATTGATAAACAACACGAGTGATAAACAACACAATTACTGAAATTAAAAATACTCTAGAAGGAATCAGTAGCAGAATAATGGAGGCAGAAGAATGGATAAGAGAGCTGGAAGATAAAATGGTGGAAATAACTGCCAAGGAGCAGAATAAAGATAAAAGAATGAAAAGAATGGAGGACAGTCTCAGAGACCGCTGGGACAACATTAAATGCAACAACATTCGAATTACAGGGTCCCAGAAGAAGAAGAGAAAAAGAATGGGTCTGAGAAAACATTTGAAGAGGTTATAGTCGAAAACTTCCCTAACATGGGAAAGGAAATAGTCAAGTCCAGGAAGTGCAGAGAGTCCCATACAGGATACACCCAAGGAGAAACACGTTAAGACACATATTAATCAAACTATCAAAAATTAAATACAAAGAAAAAATATTAAAATCAGCAAGGGAAAAGCAGCAAATAACATGCAAGGGAATCCCCATAAGGTAAACAGATGATCTTTCAGCAGAAACTCTGCAAGCCAGAAGGGAGTGGCAGGACATATTTAAAGTGAGGAAAGGGAAAAATCTACAACCAAGATTACTCTACCCAGCAAGGATCTCATTCAGATTTGATGGAGGAGTTAAAACCTTTACAGATAAGCAAAAGCTAGGAGAATTCAGCACCACCAAACCAGCTTTACAACAAATGCTAAAGGAACTTCTCTAGGCAGGAAACACAAGGGAAGGAAAAGACCTACAAAAACAAACCCAAAACAATAAAGGAAATGGTAACAGGAACATACATATCGATAATTACCTTAAATGTAAATGGATTAAATGTTCCAATCAAAAGACATAGACTGGCTGAATGGATATGAAAACAAGACCCATACATATGCTGTCTACAAGAGACTCACTTCAGATCTAGGACAAATACAGACTGAAAGTGAGGGGATGGAAAAAGATATTCCATGCAAATGGAAATCAAAAGAAAGCTGGGGTAGCAATTCTCATATCAGACAAAATAGCCTTTAAAATAGACTATTACAAGAGACAAAGAAGGACACTACATAATGAACAAGGGATCAATCCAAGAAGAAGATATAACAATGGTAAATATTTATGCACCTAACATAGGAGCACCTCAATACATAAGGCAAATGATAACAGCCATAAAAAGGGAAAGTGACAGTAACACAATAATAGTAGGTGACTTTAACACCCCACTTTCACCAATGGACAGATCTTCCAAAATGAAAATAAATAAGGAAACACAAGCTTTAAAAGATACATTAAACAAGATGGATTTAATTGATATTTATAGGACATTCCATCGAAAGACAACAGAATATACTTTCTTCTCAAGTGCTCATGGAACATTCTCCAGGATAGATCATATCTTGGGTCACAAATCAAGCCTTGGTAAATTTAAGAAAATTGAAATCGTATCAAGTATCTTTTCCAACCACAATGCTATGAGACTAGATATCAATTACAGGAAAAAATCTGTACAAAATACAAACACATGGAGGCTAAACAATACACTATTAAATAACCAAGAGATCACTGAAGAAATCAAAGAGGAAATCAAAACATACCTAGAAACAAATGACAATGAAAACATGATGACCCCAAACCTATGGGATGCAGCAAAAGCAGTTCTAAGAGGGAAATTTATAGCAATACAATCCTACCTCAAGAAACAAGAAAAATCTCAAATAAACAGCCTAACCTAACACCTAAAGCAATTAGAGAAAGAAGAACAAAAAAAACCCAAAGTTAGCAGAAGGAAAGAAATCATAAAGATCAGATCAGAAATAAATGAAAAAGAAATGAAGGAAACAGAAGCAAAGGTCAATAAAACTAAAAGCTGGTTCTTTGAGAAGATAAGCAAAATTGATAAACCATTAGCCAGACTCATCAAGAAGAACAGGGAGAAGACTCAAATTAATAGAATTAGAAATGAAAAAGAAGAAGTAACAACTGACACTGCAGAAATACAAAGGATCAGGAGAGATTACTACAAGCAACTATATGTCAATAAAATGGACAACCTGGAAGAAATAGACAAATTCTTAGAAAAGCACAATCTTCCAAGACTGAACTAGGAAGAAATAGAATATATAAACAGATCAATCACAAGCACTGAAATTGAAACTGTGATTAAAAATCTTCCAACAAACAAAAGCCCAGGACTGGATGGCTTCACAGGCGAATTCTATCAAACATTTAGAGAAAAGCTAACACCTGTCCTTCTCAAACTCTTCCAAAATATAGCAGAGGGAGGAACACTCCCAAACTCATTCTACGAGGCCACCATCACCCTGATACCAAAATCAGACAAAGATGTCACAAAAAAAGAAAACTACAGGTCAATATCTCTGATGAACACAGATGCAAAAATCCTCAACAAAATACTAGCAAACAGAATCCAAAAGCACACTAAAAGGATCATACACCATGATCGAGTGGGGTTTATCCCAGGAATGCAAGGATTCTTCCTTATATGCAAATCAATCAATGTGATATAACATATTAACAAATTGAAGGATAAAACCCATATGATCATCTCAATAGATGCAGAAAAAGCTTTTGACAAAATTCAACACCCATTTATGAAAAAAACTCTCCAGAAAATAGGCATAGAGGGAACCTACCTCAACATTAATAAAGGCCATGTATGACAAACTCACAGCCAACATTGTTCTCAGTGGTGAAAAATTGAAACCATTTCCACTATGATCAGGAACAAGACAAGGTTGCCCACTCTCACCACTATTATTCAACATAGTTTTGGAAGTTATAGCCAGAGCAATCAGAGAAGAAAAAGAAATAAAAGGAATCCAAATCAGAAAAGAAGAAGTAAAACTGTCACTGTTTGCAGATGACATGATACTACATATAGAGAATCCTAAAGATGCTACCAGAAAACTACTAGAGCTAATCAATAAACATCAATCACTGTATCCTGCTAATAATTGTAGCAGGATACATAATTAATGCACAGAAATGTCTTGCATTCCTATACACTAATGATGAAAAATCTGAAAGTGAAATTAAGAAAACACTCCCACGTACCATTGCAACAAAAAGAATAAAATACCTAGGAATAAACCTACCTAAGGAGACAAAAGACCTGTACACAGAAAACTATAAGACACTGATGAAAGAAATTAAAGATGATACAAACAGATGGAGAGATATACCATGTTCTTGGATTGGAAGAATCAATATTGTGAAATGACTATACTACCCAAAGCAATCTACAGATTCAATGCAATCCCTATCAAATTACCTATGGCCTTTTTCACACAACTAGAACAAAAAATTTCACAATTAGTATGGAAACACAAAAGACCCCAAATAGCCAAAGCAATCTTGAGAAAGAAAAATGGAGCTGGAGGAATCAGGCTCCCTGACTTCAGACTATACTACAAAGCTACAGTAATCAAGACAGTATGGTACTGGCACAAAAACAGAAATATATATCAATGGAACAGGATAGAAAGCCCAGAGATAAACCCATGCACATATGGTCACCTTATCTTTGATAAGGAGGCAAGAGTATACAATGGAGAAAAGACAGCCTCTTCAATAAGTGGTGCTGGGAAAACTGGACAGCTACATGTAAAAGAATGAAATTAGAACACTCCCTAACACCATCCACAAAAATAAACTCAAAATGAATTAAAGACCTAAATATAAGGCTAGACACTATAAAACTCTTACAGGAAAAGAGAGGCAAAACACTGTATGACATAAATCACAGGAAGATCCTTTTCGACCCAGCTCCTAGAGAAATGGAAATAAAAACAAAAATAAACAAACGGGACCTAATGAAACTTAACAGCTTTTGCACAGCAAAGGAAACCATAAACAAGATGAAAAGACAACCCTCAGAATGGGAGAAAATATTTGCAAATGAAGCAACTGTTAATGGATTAATCTCCAAAATATACAAGCAACTCATGCAGCTCAATATTAAAAAAAACAAACAACCCAATCCAAAAATGGGCAGAAGACCTAAATAGACATTTCTCCAAAGAAGATATACAAATTGCCACAAACACATGAAAAGATGCTCAACATCACTAATCATTAGAGAAATGCAAATCAAAAGTACAATGAGGTATCACCTCATACCAGTCAGAATAGCCATCATCAAAAAATCTACAAACAATAAATGCTGAAGAGGGTGTGGAGAAAAGGGAACCCTCTTGCACTGCTGGTGGGAATGTAAATTGATACAGCCACTATGGAGAACAGTATGGAGGTTCCTTAAAAAACTAAAAATAGAACTACCATACGACCCAGTAATCCCACTACTGGGCATATACCCTGAGAAAACCATAATTCAAAAAGAGTCACGTACCACAATGTTCATTGCAGCACTATTTACAATAGCCAGGACATGGAAGCAACCTAAGTGTCCATCGACAGATGAATGGATAAAGAAGATGTGGCACATATATACAATGGAATGTTACTCAGCCACTAAAAGAAACGAAATTGAGTTTTTTGTAGTGAGGTGAACGGACCTAGAGTTGGTTATACAGAGCGAAGTAAGTCAAAAAGAGAAAAACAAATACCGTATGCTAACACATATATATGGAATCTAAAAAAAAAAAAGGTTCTGATGAACCTAGGGGCAGGACAGGAATAAAGACAGACGTAGAGAATGGACTTGAGGACACAGGGAGGGTGAAGGGTAAGCTGGGATGACGTGAGAGAGTAATACTGACCTATATACACTACCAAATGTAAAATAGATAGCTAGTGGGAAGCAGCTGCATAGCACAGGGAAATCAGCTCGGTACTTTGCAACCACTTAGAGGGGTGGGATAAGGAGGGTGGGAGGGAGATGCAAGAGGGAGGGAATATGGGGATATACGTATGTATATAGCTGATTCACTTTGTTATATAGGAGAAACTAACACAACATTGTAAAGCAATTATAATCCAATAAAGATGTTAAAAAAAAGAAAAAGAAAAAGAAAAAGAAAGAGGGAGGACTCTTTCAGATTAAAAGCATGTAAAGAGATTGATGGGATCCAGGGCACACTACCCCAAAACACGGAAATCTATTTCCTCCACAAGATATAACAAAAAAATGCAATGCATAAAACTTTATTGGATCCTCTTTAGGAAAAAAACAGATAGAAGAGATATTCATGGGACGATTGGGGTAAAACTGTATAAGAACTGGATTTTGAATGACATAATAGAATTAATTATTAGTTTACGTTGGGTAACAGCTTATGGAAAAGCCCAAATGAACTTTCTGGCCAACCCAATATTTAAGAGGTATGTGTTATGATACCTGCAACTTTTTTTTTTTTTTGTATACTTATACATATATCCCCATAACCCCTCCCTCTTGTGTCTCTCTCCCACCCTCCCTATCCCACCCCTCTAGGTGGTCACAAATCACCAAGCTGATTTCCCTGTTCTATGCAGCTGCTTCTGCCTACTGCAACTTATTTTTAAATGATTCAGCAACAGTATAAAATATGTATAGATAGTTCATTGGTGAGTGATGAAATAAATATGGTAAAATGATAAAAACTGTTGAATCTAGGTAGAGAGTATACAGATACTCACTGTAATTTTCTTTAAATTTCTCTCCATGTTTGAATATGTTCATAATAAAAAGGTTGGAGAGATTAAAAAAATGAAACAAACATGTAACAATCAGTTTGTTGTCAACATTAAGAAAATGTAACATTTTTCAATAGTCAACTTCAACTCAATTCAGTCTTTTTATCATTAATATATTATATTTAATGTTGGACAGGGGAGCAATTTAATATGTTTGGCATTATGTGAGGTGGGGGGTCTCCAAAATCAAGAGTACCTAATAAGACCAACTGTAGATTTTAAAATGACTATGTCATTTAGATACTTGGTGGGGGATAAATATAGCACACTATACCAGATAGATGTTATTTAAACAGTTGCTCTAACACATCATAATCATAAAAAGCCCATGGCATTTTTTCAGTTTGTTGGTTAGAGCTGTATCTCTAACCCTACACAGCCATTACTTCATTCTATGATTACTGCAGGTAGAACTAGTGTCTCTGCCTTTGGTCTTTTCTTTGCAGTGACAGATTTCTCTTTCTAAAGCACATCTTTCATTATGTCATAGATCTGCTCAAAAACTCATAGTGGGTCAAGGAAGAGGAATTATTTAAGTTGGGTCTCAAAGAATAAACCAGAGAATAGCAGACTGGCTGGACAGAAAACAGGGATTCCAGGCAGAGAAAACACCCTACATTAAGTTACCAAATGGCTTAATACTTTCAGGAAGTTCTAAGTAGCTCACTGTGTCTGGGGCACATGTGTTAAGGGAGTGATGGAAATGAGGCTGTGCAGTTAACCAAGGGTCAGATCACATTGAGTTTTGTGAACCTTGGCAAGAATTTTGGATTTTATCCTGTAGTATATGGTAGTTTAGGCAGGAAATGGACATGATCTGATTTTCCTTCTAGAATATAGTCCTAGCAAGTCTCTGACCCATATAATCATTTCAAGGCTTCCAGATGGCTCATATTACTCATCATAGAAACCACATAAACAGGGCACCTGTGCTCCACCTTGCAACTCACCCATCCATACCTACCACATACTCAAAAACTCTCCAACAGATTTCTGGGATTCTTTGCCCCATTTCGTTCAATGTTCCATCCTCTGAGTCTCACCATTCAGTTCTGCCTTACATTAATGATATTGATTTAGACCTTCACCCTTTTGGACATAATATTGATATTTATGAGTTAGCATGGTACAATGCAATTTTTGGGTAAGAAGCTCTTCCTTACACACCACCACCCAGCTCCATCTTGGCCTCCTGAACACAGCTTTTCCCTGGGACTTACCTGACTGGAATAGGGACCAAATAACAGTAGTAGAAAGACTGAGGTTAAAAGCAGGTTAGAATGGAGACAAGGAGGACAGTTGCGGAACTATCACAATGACTATGTATTAGATGAACTAAGAGAAGGAAGGTATGAAAGGGAGTGAAGAAAATCAAATAAGCAGGGTTTAAGGGGATAAGGAGCAGAGGAATGACTTCTGGGTTCCTTACTGGGATGACTAAGTGGCCCCATTCACTTAGATAAATAAAACAGGAAGCAGATTTGATGGAGAAGACTATGACCCCAGTTGTGGATCTGTTGAGTCTGTAGTGCTTAACAGAAATTTTGATGGAGAAATCCATGGGCAGCAGGACATCTAGGTCTGGAACTCAGGAGAATCTGCACTGGAGATAGTGATTTGGAAGTAGTGAAAGAGATAGGCAGGAATGAGATCACCTGGAGAGAGTGCTCACTGTGAGGAAAGGATGAAAGATGAAATCTTGTGGAACAAAAACATATAATGAGCAAGTAAAAAAGATAATACCTAGTGAAAAAGACCAAGTAGGAGTGTCCAGAGAGATAGAAACAAGACCCAGAAAGAGTTCCTCAGCTGTCCTCCAGACAATTAGATTTGATATTTAGAAGGGTTTTGGTGACCTTGGAGAGAGCAGTTTCAGTGAAGTGATAGTAATACATTATTCTTTTTGAAAAAGTAAGGAAGTTGAGGAAGTGTTTACAGAAAACATGGATAACTTTTCAAGAAACCTGATTACTAATGAAAGGAATGAGATGATGCTTTAGCTGGTTTCAGAGATTTTTTGTTTGTTTTTGTTTTGGTTATGCTGTTTTTATAAATGGGAAAGGTTTGAATGTGTTTCTATACTTCAAGGGAAGGAGCCCCTGAAAAACTGAGACTGAGAGGAGGCAATTGCTAGACCAAGACACCAAAGGAGGCAGGAGAATATTGTATATCCTGTGAAACAGGAAGGAAATAGGCAAAGATGCCTGCAGATAGTACGTTTGTAGATGTAGAAGTGAGAAACTGGGGAAATTAGTATCTTGCACTTTGATTCTGCCTTTGATTTAGGGGACCTGTTCCGCTGTGGAGAGTGAGAATAAAAGTTTTAAATGTGGTGAAGAATTGGCATTGCTACTGATGGAATTGCAGGAAGAGTCCACTCACTATTGGAGGCAGTTAGTGGCATTAATCTGTCATTCTTGTGATCTTCCCCAGCAGCTGAAATGTAAGAGTATAGAAAATAGTTGCTATGGAAAGAAGTTCAGATTTTATCATGCAAGAATGATCCAAGTTGAAAATTAGTAGCGTAGGTATAGAGGGAGAATGGAAATTAAGTTGTTTGAAAGTAAAGGACTTAAGCAGTGTATTATAAGGTCTAGACTAGAAAGTAAAAGAAATGAGGCTAGAGGAGAGTAATGGTATAGGTGAAAAAAGAGGAGCTGAAAAAACCTGAGGTTTTTTTGAGAAGAAAGAGCAAATACCATTGACGTAAAGGATTGAGAGGATGATCAGGATGTTAATTGAGATGGTCAGAATGTTAATCAAGGTTGGGGATTTGGACTTTGAGATTTCGGAGGGAGAACATTTCCAAATGATGATAAAGTTCAGCATATGACCTTGGGTGTTATTTGCTGACGCATGGTGTGGGTCAAGGTTGTTGAGTAGATGATGTCAAGGACTTTGAGGCTAGGGCATTGGGTGCTTTGTCCCCTGAACACTGAAGTCACCCAAGGTAAGTATGACTTGGAAGTTAAGACGCAACCCTTGAATGTGGGTAAATGTGAAAATGGTAGGTGACACTGTCCAGGAGAGGTAGAGGATGGTGTAACAAAATGGTATTAATTTTGACTGAGGAATGTATTTAAACAAGGGTAGAAAGGTAATGCTCTGGAAGAGTGATTCTCAAAGTTTACTGTGCTTAAGAATCACCTGGAGGGTTTGTTCAAACACAAATTGCTGGACCCTATTCCCAGAATGTCTGTTTCAATAGGTCTGGAGTAAAGCCAAGAAATTTGCTTTTCTAGCAAGTTCCCAGGTTTGGGGACCACTCTTTCAGACCACCACTCTGGAAGCTCTGTAATGAGAATTTGACAGAGATGAACTTGTTGAATAAAGAACAATAAGCAGCCTCCATAAGACAGAATGAGGGAGAGGGGAATAGAGATATCAGAAAGAATTGCTTTTGTTTGTTTCAGTTAAGGGAATATGTGGAGAAATCATTCATTAAAGTAATTGAGGAGGGAGGAAACTCTAGTCTCATGACTTGGGGTTTCCTGAAGATGTGGTGAAATAGTTTGAAGAAAAGTCAACAAGGAGCTGGTTGAGGCTCTAGGGAAAATGCATAGGCTGTAAGAAAAATAAAGATTCTGAGAGGCTGCCATTTAAGGGAATAACTGAGGTAATTGTCTAGGTTGTGAAGCCCTGTGTTAGCAAAGGCTCAGATGCAAAGGGTGCCATGGAAACCTGCAGCTGGGTCACCACCTGTAAACTTTGTTACTCTTGAAATGGCTAATGGAGCTTAAGGCCTTGTTTTCCCAGAGTGAAACCAGGAGTACTCTGAGATATGGGGAGAGTGTGCCTGTGTGGTTGATCAGCTCATAATCCCTTTATCTGAACAATAGGAAAGTGGAAGATGGAAACTCCTGGGGGAATTTTCTCCTGATTCAACAATGGCCAAGGGCCTTTGGTGACATAGTCACATGTGTAATATCAAGATTTGGGTGGATGTCTAGAGATGGCCAGCTTGTCTGGAGAGTACCTGGGATTTAGATATTAGCTAACCTGTCAAAAATGTAGGTTCTTTAAAAATGTAAAATGCTGTTGAATATTGATAGTTTTTCAATGTTGCCTGTGAAGTATATTAACACTTCAAGCTTTGTCACTGATAACATTATAAATCATATATTTTTTTAATTTTTAAAAATTTTTTATTTTTTCAAGCAGACAGAAAAAATTTATTCAAAGTCACACAATAACTATATTAGGTAGGGATTAGTGTATCTCCATTTTATAGATATGGAAATTGAGGTTTAGTCACACAGCTAGTAAATAGTAGAATCAAAATTTGAAGAGAGACATTCTAGCTCCAGAGTCCATGCTTTTAACCACTATTCCATATACTGCCTCCACAGATGCATCATAATTTATTGAACCATTCTCCTATTGTTGGATAATTAGTTTTCTAAACTTTCAGTTACAAGTAAATGAACATCTCTTACACATGTCCTTGACACAGTTAAACAACTATTTCTGTATGACAAATTCCTAAAAGTGAAAGAGGGTCCTTTTTTACATATCCAACAATGCCTTGCAAAATCAGAGGAACAACAAATCAGAAATTAATAAAAACTTTTTAACATGATCTCGAGCAAAGCATCTGAACTGGAGAGGAGAGAGATCCTTGTGTATTTTCTAAATTGGACTTGGATATGCAAATTAGGAACAGGTCTGTGGTCCCATCTCCTACTCCCATCCTCACAAATTTAGACTCTGTTTTTCTGGTATTACCTTGAGGTTAGACCTAGAGCATGAAAAAAAATTGGAGGGAAACATGACAGAACATCCCACGCCTGGGGTTGCTTGCTCTGGTCCCTCCTCCAGCTACTCTTATCCTGAGCAGCTTCTTTTTTCTCATAGAGGACCAGGCAACTTCCTCCACCACCCCAAGGCAAGTGAGGAGGGAGGTCCCAAGAAAACCTCCAGCTGGTTTTGGGGGCTGTATTTAGAAAGGGGAAGCAAGTGTGTAAATCCGTGATTGGATGCTCACAGAATGGTGGAATTGATGACGCTGTCATCAAATTTGGGGGCGGGGGGTAGCTTGTGATCTTCACACGGTCCTAAAGATTGTGCCTACCTTTTGCCTTGAAATATCTGATTGTGAGAGGCTTGCTGTGGTAACCTGAGCTAGCGGAGTAATAGGGGGCAATGGAAGTGTGATGGTTAATTTTATGTGTCAATTTGACTAGGCCACAAGATGCCCAGATATTTGATTAAATATTACGTCTAGGTGTGTCAGTGAGGGTGTTTCCAGAAGAGATTAGCATTGGAATAAGTATGCGGAGTAAAGCAAATTGTGTTTTCCAATGTGGGTGGGCATCATTCAGTCTGTTGAGGGCCTCAGAAGGCTAAAAAGGCAGAGGAAAGGAGAATTTGTGCTCTCTGTCTGACTGCTTGAGTTTTGGCATTGGTCTTCTCCTGCCCTTATACTGGGACTTACATCATTGGTGCCCCTGTTCTCAGGCCTTCGGACTTGCACTAAAACTATACCACCATCTTTCCTGGGTCTCCAGCTTGCAGATGGCGGATTGTGGGATTTCTCAGCCTTCATAATCCTATGAGCCAATTCCTCACAATAAACCTCTTGAGATATATAAAATTTATATTGTTAATCTTTTTCCCAGCCTTCCCCAAGGGACTTACAGCCTTTTACCAGAGTTACTGTGCACTGGAGAAAATGAAATAATCAGACCTTCCAGGGACTACTGGCCACTGACTGAACGGACACAAATTCCAGGAGACCCAAAACATCACTGTGGTCCACCAGGCAGAATAGGGGCTTACAGAGGTTAGGTGATCAATGGAGTTTTAGCTCAGATCCATCTCAGAGAGGGCGTAGTGGGTCACCAAACCTATTCTGTGGTTATTTCTCCTTTTCAAGAATGGAGAAATGCTCAGCATTTAGCAGAATCAGCATTTAGCAGAATCCCCACATTAGTTCCCTGACTTGTGGAGTGAGGGCTATTATGGTGGGAAAGGCAAAGTGGAAGCCACTAGGACTGCCTCTACCTAGGAAAATCATAAACAAAAAGCACTACCACACTGCTGGAAGGATTGCAAAGATTAGTGCCACCATCAAGGACTTGAGGGATTCAGGCATGGTGAGTCCCACTACATCCCCATTCAACTCTCCTATGTGGCCTGTGCAGAAGGCAGATGGATCTTGGAGAGTGAGAGTGGATTATCATAAGCTTAACCATGTGGTGACTCCAACCACACCTTCTGCACCAGATGTGGTTTCAATGCTTGACCAACATAACATATCCCCTGGTACCTGGGGTACAGTTATTGCTCTGGCAAGTGCTTTTTTCTTGATACCTGTTAGTTATGACCACCAGAAGCAGTTTGCTTTCAGCTAACAAGGCAAGCAATACACCTTCACTATCCTACCTCAGAGATGTATCAATTCGCCAGCCTTACTTCATAATTTAGTTTGCAGTGATCTTGATCACTTTTTCCTTCCACAATGTATTACACTGGTCCATTACATGGATGTTGTCAGAGCAAGTATTCATCTTCAGTGAAAAAACAGCCTGTTTATGCATGAAGCTTTAGAAACCGTGGAAATATTTTAATTTTAAAAGATCATTTTAACAGCTCTTTGAAATTTTGGTGAGCTCTACAGAGATAGATACATCTAAATGTCTTTTACACGAGGTTATTTTTCTTCAGACTACTTGAGAGTTTCTTTTTGAATAAAAAATTATTTTCCTATGAATCTACAAGAAATCATGTTGTGATGTTGAGGTTACCTGAACTGGGTATTTAGTAATTAATCTTAGAACCTTATAAATTATAAAGTCATATTGGCAACTGTTAGAAAATTATACTGACAAATGGTTTAATAAATTGAGATTATCCTACTCTCTTTTTGGTCTTTTGTTTTGTTGTATCCCTTTACAGCACAGCAGTCTATGCTATAAAAAATAAAGTATTTTTCTTATTTTATATGTTATTCATGTAGGTTTATAGTTTCCTTTTAGTACTGTCATTTCATATGAAAAAGATTATAATTTGTCTGTTTCCCCCATTACTACTTAAGATGTGGCTGAGTTTTATTCATCTAGCTGGGCAAACAATATTAGGTTTCCAGGCCTGGGAATAATCCTTCGTGGTTCATGGCTCCAACCTCTGGGTTTGAGGCTCTTCTGTCTGGCCTTGAGGCTCTGCCTTTGGATTCTCCTTGTTTTTTCATGAAGTACCATGTGTTTGTAGCTAAATACCTTTATCAGCCTGTTTCCTGCCTGTAGAGTTTTAGAAGTCCAACTGTCTTTCATTTTATTCTTTATCTATTCATTTCAGTCCAAGTGGACAGTGTTTCTGTTGGTATAAAACTTTCTGGAAACTCGTGTTATCTCCTCTGTATGGCAGGGGATCTACTCCATTACACAAGAGACCTCTCCATAGGTCTTCCCTAGATAATCCTATTTTTATTTTTGGCTTCTGCTGAGGTGGCTGAGGCGCTCCAAAAGTCACACTTCTAATTTCTTCAATGACCCCTGTATGACTGAATACTGTGATATCTGATTCCTTTCAAGGCACTAACAAAAGGTTGCCTAGCCGAAATGCTTGGCTTTCTCACCAGAGTAGGTTTTCCTGACAATGACTCTGCTAATTTTAGCACATTTGTCAGTTTGGACAGACTGAGAATTTCCCAAATCATCAAGTCTTATTTCCTTTTCAATTAACAGTTCTTCCCTTAATTTATCTCTATCCTCACCCATTTTACTATAAGAAGCCAGAAGAAAAGAGGCTGTACCTTCAACACTGCTTGGAAATCCCAGCTAAATTTCCAATTTCATCACTTACAAATTCTGCTTCCCACATAACTGCAAGGACACAATTCAGCTAATCTTTCTGTCATTATATAACAAGGATCCCCTTTTCTCCCATTTTCAATAACATGTTCCTCATTTTCATCTGAGCCTCACCAGTAGTACTTGTAATATGCATATTTCTATGAAAAGTCTGTTCATGATGATTTAGGTATTCTCTAAGACAATTTATGTTTTTTCTACCATGCTCCTCACTTCTTTCTGAGTTCTCATTAGCAGAGTCATTAAAATCCATATTTCTACTAACAGTCTGTTCAAGGCAATATAGGTTTTTTCTGTTATGTTTCTCAAAATTCTTCCAGCCTCTGCAATTGACCAATATTAAAGCCACTTCCACGTTTTAAAGTATTTGCTACATCAGGATCCCAGTTTTGGTATCAAAATCTGTGTTAGTTTCCTATTACAGCTGTAAACAAAATTATCACAAACTTAATGACTTAAAACAAGACAAATTGATTTTCTTACTGTTCTGTAGGTCAGAAGTTTCATGGGCTAAAATCAAAGTGTCACTAGGGCTGCTTTCTTTCTGGAGGCTCTAGGGGAGAATATATTTCCTTGCCTTTTCTGGCTTCTAGAGGTACCGGCATTCCCTGGCTCATGATTCCTTCCTCCATCTTCAAAGTCAACAGCATAGTATCTTCAAGTCTCTCTCACTGACACTTCTGACTCTCTTTTATAAGGACCCTTGTGATTACATTGGGACTATCAGGATAATTTTCTCATCTCGATATCCTTAACTTAATCACTTCTACAAAGTTACATTTGCCATCTAAGATAACATGTTCACAGGTTCTAGGGCGCCATTATTTTGCCTACCACAAGATGAAAGCTTAGATTATTTATTTGAGATCTTTTTTATTTAACTTTTCTGAGGTATTCATTTAGTGCTATAAATTTTTCTCTCAGAACTGCTTTAGTTGTGTCCTACAAATTTTGATATGTTGTTATTTATGTCTCACTCACTTTAGTGTGTTTTTTAAAATTTCCCTTGAGATTTCTTTCTGACCCATGGGTTATTTAGAAACGTGATGTTTACTTTGCAAGTGTTTGAAGACTTTCCTTTTATCTTTCTGTAACTGATTTCTATTTTGTTTGCTTTGTGATCAGAGAACACATTGTGTATGATTTAAATTTTTTTTAATTTATTGAATTTACTTTCTGGCCCACGATATGGTCTATCTTGGTATATGTTTCCTGGGTACTTGTAATGAAGTTATGTTGAGTAAGTTGTGCTACAAATGTCCATTACAGCCTGTTTGTTGATGGTGTTGAGTTCTGTACCTTTGCTGATTTTCTGCTTTGTTGTCATACAGATTTTTGAGAAAAGGATGTTGAAGTTTCCAACTTATAACTGTGGATGTGTCTATTTCTTCTTTCAGTCCTATCAGTTCTTGCTACACATATTTTGCAGCTCTGTTGTTGGGCACATATATATTTAGTGTGTTTATGTCTTACTGATGGATTGACTCTTTAACTACACACCCTTTCTCTGGTAATTTTTTCTTAGAAGTCTAATTTATCTGATATTAACACAGCCACTCCTGCTTTCTTTTGCTTAATATGTGCAAGAATTTTTTTCATTCTTTTACTTTTAACTTGCCTATATCATTATATCTAAATTTCCTGTATGAGTTTCTTATAGACAGCATATAGTTGGGTTATAATTTTTAATACACTCTGGGAATCTCTGACTTTTAATTGGTCCATTTAGATATTTACATTTAAAATAATCATGTATATTTAGGGCTTTATGTCTGATAGTTTAATTTTTGTTTTCTGTTTTCCTCTCTGTTTTTACCTCCCTGCAGGTTGCTTCAGAATGTTTTACATTTCCATTTTGATTATCTATATAGTTTTTTATTGTATCTTTTTGTATAGCTTTTTAGTAGTTTCTCTAGGTATTACATTATACATACATAATTTATTACACTGGCATACAGTGTAATAAATGACTACACTGGCATAGTCATTTACCAGTTCAAATGAAGGGTAGAAACCTTGTGTTAGAGTTCTCCAGAGAAACAGAACAGGATATATAGATATAGACATAGATATATAAGAGGAGATTTATTATAGGAATTGGCTTATGCAGTTATGGAAGCCAAGAAGTCCCACAATCTGTTGTCTGCAAGCTTGGGAACCAGGAACTGGTGGTATAATTCAGTCTGAATCTGAAGGTTTGAGAAAAAGGGGGCCACTGGTGTAAGTCCTGAAGTCCAAAGGCCCAAGAACCAGGGGCTCCAATGTCCAATGGTAGGCAAGGATAGATGTTCCAGCTTAAAGAAGAGAGAGAATTTGCCCTTCCTTCACCTTTTTGTTCCATTCAAGTCCTCAAGAGTTTGGATGATACTTGACCAAACATGGGAATTGTGAAGAGTGAATATCTCTACTCAATCTACTGAATCACATGTTAATCTCTTCCAGAAATACCCTCATAGGCACAACCAGAAATAATGTTTACCAGCTATCTGGGCATACCCCAGCCCAGTCAAATTAACACATGAAATTAACTGTCACAATTCTTATCTCCCTTTATGTTCCATTATCCTCCCTAGTTTATAGTTTAGTTGTCTTAAATATTTTCTCTCCGTTGTCTTAAATATTTTCTCTCCATACATTTAAAATGTTACATTTTTGGCTTCAATTTTCAAATATAAGTTACAAAATTCAAGAGGAGAATAAATGTCTAATGTATTTACCCATATTTTTGTTTACTGTGCTCTTTCTTCCTTCTTGATATTCCAAGATTTCTTTTTGTGCTGTTGCTTTTATATTTAGCAAACTTCACTTAGCCTTTCTTTCTTCTTTTTTTGAGGTTTATAAAATAATCTTTTTAAAATTTTTTTCTTGCTTTACTGAGGTATAATTGACAAAAAAATTGGAACACAGTTAAAGTGTACAATGTGATTATTTCCTATACATATATATTGTGAAATTATTTCCTAGCCTTTTTTTGTACAGTAGATCTACTGAAAACAAATTCTCTTAGCTTTCCTTCATCTGAGAATATCTTGATTATCTGCTATTTCCTGAAGAATATTTTCACTGGATATAGGATACCAGGTTTATAGCTCTTTTCTATCACCAGTTGAAAAATGTACCACTTCCTTCTAGCCTATGTGGTTTCTGATGAGAAATCCATCATCATTCAATTCTTTTCCCCTAAGGCTAAGGTGTTGTTTCTTTCTTTCTGCTTTTAAACTTTTTCTTTGTCTTTAGTTTTCCTAAGTTTTACTATAATGTGTGTTGAAGTGAATTTTTAGAGGGTTCATCCTGTTTGGTGTTCCCTTAATTTCTTGCATCTGTCATCTTTCTTCTCCTGGGGCTCTAATGACATGAATGTTAGATATTTTGTTATAGTCCTACAGGTATCTAAGGTTTTGTTTGTTGCTTTCAGACTTTTTTCTCCCATTTTTTCAGATTTGGGTGATTTCTATTGTTCTGTCTTCAAATTCCCTGATTCTTTCCTCTGTTCCTTGCATTATGTTACTGAGCCCATCCACTGAGTTTTGTTTTGTTTTTTTTTTTGTTTTTTTTTTGGTTATTGTATTTTTAAATTCTAAAGTTTCCATTTGGTTCTTCTTTATGTTTTCTAATTCTTTGTTGAGAGCTTTTTTTTTTTTTTCTTTTTTGCTAAAGCTCCCTATGTTTTCATTTGGTTCAAGCATGTTTATAACTGCTCACTGAAGCATTTTTATGATAGTTGTTTTAAAATCTTTGTCTGATAATTCTAATATCTGTCATCTCAGTGTTTGCATCTATCTTATTTTTTGTTCAGTTTGAGATCTTCCTGGTTCTTATTATAATGAGGGATTTTTTATAAACATGGCCATTTGGGTAATTATAAGACTCTAAATCATATTTAAACCTGGTGTAGCTGGCTTCCATTGATACTAGTCTAGCAAGGGAGGAGGAATATTCCACTTTACTATTGCCAGGTGGGAATAGAAGTTCATGTTGTTCACAAGGCCTCTGTTGACACACAAGCAGGGAACTCCTCATTACTGATGGGAGGGCTACGAGTCTTGCTCCTCAGTGGCCTCGACTGATATTTCCCTTGCTAGAAGTTGTAAAGTGCCTTATTACAGCTATTCTTGTGGTCTCCAATAACACCACATGGTAGAATATGGTCTTACTTCTGCCTGATAAAAAGTCTTGGCTCCCTACTCAGCTTTCCTACTATATCTACTACTCAGCCTCCCTACAGCACCTATTAATCCCTACTACACCTACTACTCAGTCTCCTTACCCCCACTCCCCAGGGAGAGGATGGTGTGTGAAGGTAGTGTGATGTGGCAGTAGTAAGGAAACCTTGCTACAGCCTGATGAGTGTTTCAGCCTAGGCTCCCCATTCAGCGTTTTTTTTCTTTGTTATTGTTGTTTGGGGGAAGGCCACAGTTTTTTCTGTGATGTTTGGCTGGAGCATAGCAGTTATTGTACAAAAGTTTCCTATATCACTAGGTTGTCCCTTTCTATTCCTTTGGCTAAAGATAGCAGGCTTTTCTTGGGGCTTTTTTGTCTGTGCCCCTCAGCATTTCCAGGTTACTGCCTTCTTCAATTCCAAGTCTGGGATATATAAGGCAAGGGAAAAAACCCTGGAAACTTACCATTGTGACTGACCTTCCACAGACCTGAGGTTTCTACTCACCTGCCTTCTTTTCTCTCTCTTTCAAATCTTTCTTATGTTTGCTCTATATATACTGTCCATGGGTTTTAGTTATACTTAGAGGAAGGAAGAGGGAAAATTATGTCTACTCCATCTTCTCAGAAATGGAATTGCTAATAAGCAATTTTAGAGTTATTAAAAGAAAAAAAACCCCAAATTAAACTTGTACTACATGGAAACTACTATAGATGTTCTTTCACAAGTACAATTTAAATAACTGAACTTTATCAAAATTTAAAAATTTGCTCTGTGATGAGCACCTGTAAGCAAGTGAAAAGGTAATCCACAGTCTAGAAGAATTGAACCACTGCATGACCAGATAATAAATGAATGTCAATGTCTCCATAGAAAATTAATCCAAGATAAAATAGACTTTAAATAAAGAATGTGGGGGGTCTGGGCAAGATGGGGGGGGGGGTCTGGGCAAGATGGCGGAAGAGTAAGATGCGGAGATCACCTTCCTTCCCACAGATACATTAGAAATACATCTACACGTGGAACTGCTCCTACGGAACACCCATTGAACGCTGGCAGAAGACGTCAGACCTCCCAAAAGGCAAGAAACTCCCCATGTACTTGGGTAGGGCAAAAGAAAAAAGAAATAACAGAGACAAAAGAATAGGGACGGGATCTGCACCAGTGGGAGGGAGCCGTGAAGGAGGAAAGGTTTCCACACACTAGGAAGCCCCTTCGTGGGTAGAGACTGCGGGTAGCAGAGGGGGGAAGCTTCGGAGCCACGGAGGAGAGCGCAGCCACAGGGGTGCGGAGGGCAAAGCGGAGAGAGTCCTGCAGGGAGGATCAGTGCCGACCAGCACTCACCAGCCCGAGAGGCTTGTCTGCTCACCCGCCGGGGCGGGCGGGGACTGGGAGCTGAGGCTCGGGCTTTGGTCGGATCCCAGAGAGAGGACTGGGGTTGGCTGCGTGAACACAGCCTGAAGGGGTTAGCGCACCACAGCTAGCCGGGAGGGAGTCCGGGAAAAAGTCTGCAGCTACCGAAGAGGCAAGAGACTTTTTCTTGCCTCTTTGTTTCGCGGAGCGCAAGGAGAGGGGATTCAGAGCGCCGCCTAAACGAGCTCCAGAGACGGGCGCGAGCCACGGCTATCAGTGCAGACCCCAGAGACGGGCATGAGACGCTAAGGCTGCTGCTGCCGCCACCAAGAAGCCTGTGTGCGAGCACAGGTCACTATCCACACCGCCCCTCCCGGGAGCCTGTGCAGCCCGCCACTGCCAGGCTCCCGTGATCCAGGGACAACTTCCCCCGGAGAACGCACAGCGCACCTCAGGCTGCTGCAACGTCACGCCGGCCTCTGGCGCTGCAGGCTCGCTGCGCATCCATACCCCTCCCTCCCCGCGTCCTGAGTGAGCCAGAGCCCCCGAAGCAGCTGCTACTTTAACCCCGTCCTGTCTGAGCAAAGAACAGATGCCCTCAGGAGACCTAAATGCAGAGGCGGGTCCAAATCCAAAGCTGAACCCCAGGAGCTGTACAAAGAAGAGAAAGGGAAATTTCTCCTAGCAGCCTCAGAAGCAGTGGATTAAAGCTCCACAAACAACTTGATGTACCTGCATCTGTTGAATACCTGAATAGACAACGAATCATCCCAAATTCAGGAGGTGGACTTTGGGAGCAGGATATATTAATTTTTCCCCTTTTCCTTTTTTGTGAGTGTATATGTGTATGCTTCTGTGTGAGATTTTGTCTGTATAGCTTTGCTTTCACCATTTGTGCTAGGGTTCAGCCCACCCGTTTTTTGTTTTTTTTTCACTTAAAAATTTTTTTTTCTTAATAATTTTTCCCTTATTTTCTATTTTAAAAAATTAAAAAAAATTTTTTCTTAATAATTTTTTTATTTTTTATTTTAAAACATTAAAAGAATTTTTTTCTTAATAATTTTTTTCTTATTTTTTATTTTAAAATTAAAAATTTTTTTCTTAATAAATTTTTTCTTAATAATTCTTTTATTTTAAAAAATTAAAAATTTTTTCTTAAAAATTTTTTCTTATTTTTTATTATAAAAAATTAATAAATTTAGGTTAAAAAATCAAAAAAATTTTTTTTCTTAATAAATTTTTTCTTAATAATTTTTTCCTTATTTTTTATTATAATAGCTTTATTTTATTTTATTTTATCCTCTTTCTTCCTTTCTTTCTATTTTTTTCTCCCTTTTATTCTGAGCTGTGTGGATGAAAGGCTCTTGGTGCTCCAGCCAGGCATCAGGGCTGTGCTTCTGAGGTGGGAGAGCCAACTTCAGGACACTGGTCCACAAGAGACCTCCCAGCTCCACGTAATACCAAACGGTGAAAATCTCTCAGAGATCTCCATCTCAACATCAAGACCCAGCTTCACTCAACGACCAGCAAGCTACAGTGCTGGACACCCTATGCCAAACAACTAGCAAGACAGGAACACAGCCCCATCCATTAGCAGAGAGGCTGCCAAAAATCATAATAAGGCCAGAGACACCCCAAAACACACCATCAGACGTGGACATGCCCACCAGAAAGACAAGATCCAGCCTCATCCACCAGAACACAGGCACTAGTCTCCTGCACCAGGAAGCCTACACAACCCACTAAACCAACCTTAGCCACTGGGGACAGATACCAAAAACAATGGGAACTACGAACCTGCAGCCTGTGAAAAGGAGACCCCAAACACAGTAAGATAAGCAAAATGAGAAGACAGAAAAACACACAGCAGATGAAGGAGCAGGGTCAAAACACACCAGACCTAACAAATGAAGAGGAAATAGGCAGTCTACCTGAAAAAGAATTCAGAATAATGATAGTAAAGATGATCCAAAATCTTGGAAATAGAATAGACAAGATGCAAGAAACATTTAACAGGGATGTAGAAGAACTAAAGAGGAACCAAGCAATGATGAAAAACACAATAAATGAAATTAAAAATACTATAGAAGGGATCAATAGCAGAATAACTGAGGCAGAAGAACGGGTAAGTGACCTGGAAGATAAAATAGTGGAAATAACTACTGCAGACCAGAATAAAGAAAAAAGAATGAAAAGAACTGAGGACAGTCTCAGAGACCTCTGGGACAACATTAAACGCACCAACATTCGAATTATAGGGGTCCCAGAAGAAGAAGAGAAAAAGAAAGGGACTGAGAAAATATTTGAAGAGATTATAGTTGAAAACTTCCCTAATATGGGAAAGGAAATAATTAATCAAGTCCTGGAAGCACAGAGAGTCCCATACAGGATAAATCCAAGGAGAAACACGCCAAGACACATATTAATCAAACTATCAAAAATTAAATATAAAGAAAACATATTAAAAGCAGCAAGGCAAAAACAACAAATAACACACAAGGGAATCCCCATAAGGTTAACAGCTGATCTTTCAGCAGAAACTCTGCAAGCCAGAAGGGAGTGGCAGGATATACTTAAAGTGATGAAGGAGAAAAACCTACAACCAAGATTACTCTACCCAGCAAGGATCTCATTCAGATTTGATGGAGAAATTGAAACCTTTACAGACAAGCAAAAGCTGAGAGAGTTCAACACCACCAAACCAGCTTTACAACAAATGCTAAAGGAACTTCTCTAGGCAAGAAACACCAGAGAAGGAAAACACCTACAATAACAAACCCAAAACATTTAAGAAAATGGGAATAGGAACATACATATCGATAATTACCTTAAATGTAAATGGATTGAATGCTCCCACCAAAAGACACAGACTGGCTGAATGGATACAAAAACAAGACCCGTATATATGCTGTCTACAAGAGACCCACTTCAGACCTAGGGACACGTACAGACTGAAAGTGAGAGGATGGAAAAAGATATTCCATACAAATGGAAATCAAAAGAAAGCTGGAGTAGCAATTCTCATATCAGACAAAATAGACTTTAAAATAAAGACTATTACAAGAGACAAAGAAGGACACTATATAATGATCAAGGGATCGATCCAAGAAGAAGGTATAACAATTGTAAATATTTATGCACCCAACATAGGAGCACCTCAATACATAAGGCAAATACTAACAGCCATAAAAGGGGAAATCGACAGTAACACAATCATAGTAGGGGACTTTAACACCCCACTTTCACCAATGGACAGATCATCCAAAATGAAAATAAATAAGGAAACACAAGCTTTAAATGATACATTAAACAAGATGGACTTAATTGATATTTATAGGACATTCCACCCAAAAACAACAGAATACACATTTTTCTCAAGTGCTCATGGAACATTCTCCAGGATAGATCATATCTTGGGTCACAAATCAAGCCTTGGTAAATTTAAGAAAATTGAAAACGTATCAAGTATCTTTTCCGACCACAACGCTATGAGACTAGATGTCAATTACAGGAAAAGATCTGTAAAAAATACAAACACATGGAGGCTAAATAATACACTACTTAATAACTAAGTGATCATTGAAGAAATCAAAGGGGAAATCAAAAAATACCTAGAAACAAATGACAATGGAGACAGGACGACCCAAAACCTATGGGATGCAGCAAAAGCAGTTCTAAGAGGGAAGTTTATAGCAATACAAGCCTACCTCAAGAAACAGGAAACATCTCGAATAAACAACCTAACCTTGCACCTAAAGCAATTAGAGAAAGAAGAACAAAAAAACCCCAAAGCTAGCAGAAGGAAAGAAATCATAAAGATCAGATCAGAAATAAATGAAAAAGAAATGAAGGAGACAATAGCAAAGATCAATAAAACTAAAAGCTGCTTCTTTGAGAAGATAAACAAAATTGATAAACCATTTGCCAGACTCATCAAGAGAAAAAGGGAGAAGACTCAAATCAACAGAATTAGAAATGAAAAAGGAGAAGTAACCACTGACACTGCAGAAATAAAAACGATCATGAGAGATTACTACAAGCAACTCTATGCCAATAAAATGGACAACCTGGAAGAAATGGACAAATTCTTAGAAATGCACAACCTGCCGAGACTGAACCAGGAAGAAATAGAAAATATGAACAGACCAATCACAGGCACTGAAATTGAAACTGTGATTAAAAATCTTCCAACAAACAAAAGTCCAGGACCAGATGGCTTCACAGGCGAATTCTATCAAACATTTAGAGAAGAGCTAACATCTATCCTTCTCAAACTCTTCCAAAATATTGCAGAGGGAGGAATACTCCCAAACTCATTCTACGAGGCCACCATCACCCTGATACCAAAACCAGACAAAGATGTCACAAAGAAAGAAAACTACAGGCCAATATCACTGATGAACATAGATGCAAAAATCCTCAAAATACTAGCAAACAGAATCCAACAGCACATTAAAAGGATCATACACCATGATCAAGTGGGGTTTATTCCAGGAATGCAAGGATTCTTCAATATACGCAAATCAATCAACGTGATACATCATATTAACAAATTGAAGGAGAAAAACCATATGATCATCTCAATAGATGCAGAGAAAGCTTTCGACAAAATTCAATACCCATTTATGATAAACGCCCTGCAGAAAGTAGGCATAGAGGGAAATTTCCTCAAAATAATAAAGGCCATATATGACAAACCCACAGCCAACATTGTCCTCAATGGTGAAAAACTGAAACCATTTCCACTAAGATCAGGAACAAGACAATGTTGCCCACTCTCACCACTATTATTCAACATAGTTTTGGAAGTGTTAGCCACAGCAATCAGAGAAGAAAAAGAAATAAAAGGAATCCAAATGGGAAAAGAAGAAGTAAAGCTGTCACTGTTTGCAGATGACATGATACTATACATACAGAATCCTAAAGATGCTACCAGAAAACTACTAGAGCTAATCAATGAATTTGGTAAAGTAGCAGGATACAAAATTAATGCACAGAAATCTCTTGCATTCCTATACGCTAATGATGAAAAATCTGAAAGTGAAATTAAGAAAACACTCCCATCTACCATTGCAACCAAAAGAATAAAATATCTAGGAATAAACCTACCTAAGGAGACAAAAGACCTGTATGCAGAAAGTTATAAGACACTGATGAAAGAAACTAAAGATGATACAAATAGATGGAGAGATATACCATGTTCTTGGATGGGAAGAATCAACATTGTGAAAATGATGATACTACCCAAAGCAATCGACAGATTCAATGCAATCCTTATCAAACTACCACTGGCATTTTTCACAGAACTAGAACAAAAATTTTCACAATTTGTATGGAAACACAAAAGACTCCGAATAGCCAAAGCAATCTTGAGAACGAAAAATGGAGCTGGAGGAATCAGGCTCCCTGACTTCAGACTATATTACAAAGCTACAGTAATCAAGACAGGTTGGTACTGGCACAAAAACAGAAACATAGATCAATGGAACAGAATAGAAAGCCCAGAGATAAACCCATGCACATATGGTCACCTTATCTTTGATAAAGGAGGCAAGCATATACAGTGGAGAAAAGACAGCTTCTTCAATAAGTGGTGCTGGGAAAACTGGACAGTTACATGTAAAAGTATGAAATTAGAACACTCCCTAACACCATACACAAAAATAAACTCAAAATGGATTAAAGACCTAAATGTAAGGCCAGACACTATCAAACTCTTAGAGGAAAACATAGGCAGAACACTCTATGACATAAATCACAGCAAGATCCTTTTTGACCCAACTCCTAGAGAAATGGAAATAAAAACACAAATAAACAAATGGGACCTAATGAAACTTAAAAGCTTTTGCACAGCAAAGGAAACCATAAACAAGACGAAAAGACAACCCTCAGAATGGGAGAAAATATTTGCAAATGAAGCAACTGACAAAGTATTAATCTCCAAGATTTACAAGCAGCTCATGCAGTTCAATAACAAAAAAACAAACAACCCAATCCAAAAATGGGCAGAAGACCTAAATAGACATTTCTCCAAAGAAGATATACAGATTGCCAACAGACACATGAAAGAATGCTCAACATCATTAATGATTAGAGAAATGCAAATCAAAACTACAATGAGATATCATCTCACACCAGTCAGAATGGCCATCATCAAAAAATCTAGAAACAATAAATCCTGGAGAGGGTGTGGAGAAAAGGGAACACTCTTGCACTGTTGGTGGGAATGTAAATTGATACAGCCACTATGGAGAACAGTATGGAGGTTCCTTAAAAAACTAAAAATAGAACTACCATACGACCCAGCAATCCCACTACTGGGCATATACCCTGAGAAAACCATAATTCAAAAAGAGTCATGTACCAAAATGTTCATTGCAGCTCTATTTACAATAGCCAGGACATGGAAGCAACCTAAGTGTCCATCATCGGATGAATGGATAAAGAAGATGTGCCACATATATACAATGGAATATTACTCAGCCATAAAAAGAAACGAAATGGAGGTATTTGTAATGAGGTGGATGGAGTTAGAGTCTGTCATACAGAGTGAAGTAAGTCAGAAAGAGAAAAACAAATACAGTATGCTAACACATATATATGGAATCTAAGAAAAAAAAAAAAAGGTCATGAAGAACCTAGTGGCAAGACGGGAATAAAGACACAGACCTACTAGAGAATGGACTTGAGGATATGGGGAGGGGGAGGGGTAAGATTTGACAGGGTGAGACAGTGGCATGGACATATATACACTACCAAATGTAAAATAGATAGCTAGTGGGAAGCAGCCACATAGCACAGGGAGATCAGCTCGGTGCTTTGTGACCACCTAGAGGGGTGGGATAGGGAGGGTGGGAGCGAGGGAGACGCAAGAGGGAATAGATATGGGAACATATGTATATGTATAACTGGTTCACTTTGTTATAAAGCAGAAACTAACACACCATTGTAAAGCAATTATACTCCAATAAAGATGTTAAAAAAAAAAAAAGAATGTTACAAGAGACAAGAAAGGACACTACATAATGATGAAGTGATCAATCTAAGAAGAAGACATAACAATTATAAATATATATGCACCCAACATAGGAGCACCTCAATACAGAAGGCAAATGTTAACAGCTATAAAAGAGTAAATTGACAGTAACACAATAATAGTGCGGGACTCTAACACCTCACTTACAACAATGGACAGATCATCCAGACAGAAAACTAATAAGGAAACACAAGCTTTAAATGACACAATAGACCAGATAGATTTAATTGATATTTATATGACATTTCATGCGAAAACAGCAGATTATGCTTTCTTCTCAAGTGCACATGGAATATTCTCCAGGATAGATCACATCTTGGGTCACAAATCAAGCCTCAGATAATTTAGGAAAATTGAAATCATATCAAGCATTTTTTCTGACCACAACGCTATGAGACTAGAAATAAACTACAGGGAAAAAAACGTAAAAAACACAACACATGGAGGCTAAACAATATGCTACTAAATAAACAAGAGATCACAGAAGAAATCAAAGAGAAAATCAAAACATACCGAGACAAATGACAATGAAAACACGATGATCCAAAACCTATGGGATGCAGCAAAAGCAGTTCTAAGAGGGAATATTATAGCAATACAATCCTACCTCAAGAAACAAGAAAAATCTCAAATAAACAATCTAAACTTACACCTAAAAGAACTAGAGAAAGAAAAACAAACAAAACCCAAAGTTAGTAGAAGGAAAGAAATCATAAACATCAGAGCAGAAATAAATGAAAGAAATATGAAGGAAACAATAGAAAAGATCAATAAAACTAAAAGCTGCTTCTTTGAGAAGATAAACAAAATTGATAAGCCATTAGCCAGACTCATCAAGAAAAAGAGGGAGAGGACTCAAATCAATAAAATTAGAAATGAAAAAGGAGAAGTTACAACAGACACCGCAGAAATACAAAGCATCCTAAGAGATTACTACAAGCAACTCTATGCCAATAAAATGGACAACCTGGAAGAAATGGACAAATTCTTAGAAAGGTATAACCTTCCAAGACTGAACAAGGAAGAAATAGAAAATATGAACAGACCAATCACAAGTAATGAAATTGAAACTGTGATTAAAAATCTTCCAACAAACAAAAGTCCAGGACCAGAAGGCTTCACAGGTGAATTCTATCCAACATTTAGAGAAGAGCTAACGCCCATCCTTCTCAAACTCTTCCAAAAAATTGCAGAGGAAGGAACACTCCCAAACTCATTCTATGAGGCCACCATCACCCTGATACCAGAACCAGACAAAGATACTACAAAAAAAGAAAATTACAGACCAATATCACTGATGAATATAGACGCAAAAATCCTCAACAAAATACTAACAAACAGAATCCAACAACACATTAAAAGGATCATACACCACGATCAAGTGGGATTTATCCCAGGGATGCAAGTATTCTTCAATATACGCAAATCAATCAATGTGATACACCATATTAACAAATTGAAGAATAAAAACCATATGATCATCTCAATAGACGCAGAAAAAGCTTTTGACAAAATTCAACACCCATTTATGATAAAAACTCTCCAGAAAGTGGGCATAGAGGGAACCTACCTCAACATAATAAAGGCCATATATGACAAACCCACAGCAAACATCATTCTCAACAGTGGAAAACTGAAAGCATTTCCTCTAAGATCAGGAACGAGACAAGGATGTCCACTCTCACCACTATTATTCAACATAGTTTTGGAAGTCCTAGCCACTGCAATCAGAGAAGAAAAAGAAATAAAAGGAATACAAATTGGAAAAGAAGAAGTAAAACTGTCACTGTTTGCAGATGACATGATACTATACATAGAGAATCCTAAAAATGCCACCAGAAAACTACTAGAGCTAATGAATGAATTTGGTAAAGTTGCAGGATACAAAATTAATGCACAGAAATCTCTTGCATTCCTATACACTAATGATGAAAAATCTGAAAGTGAAATTAAGAAAACACTCCCATCTACCACTGCAACCAAAAGAATAAAATATCTAGGAATAAACCTACCTAAGGAGACAAAAGACCTGTACGCAGAAAACTATAAGACACTGATGAAAGAAATCAAAAATGACACAAACAGATGGAGAGATATACCATGTTCTTGGATCGGAAGAATCAATATTGTGAAAATGAATGTACTACCCAAAGCAATCTACAGGTTCAACGCAATCCCTATCAAATTACCAATGGCATTTTTTACATAACTAGACCAAAAAAATCTTAATATTTGTATGGAGACAGAAAAGACATGGAACAGCCAAACAACCTTGAGGGAAAAAAACAGAGCTGGAGGAATCAGGCTCCCTGACTTCAGACTATACTACAAAGCTACAGGAATCAAGACAATATGGTACTGGCACAGAAACAGAAATATAGATCAATGGGACAGGATAGAAAGCCCAGAGATAAACCCATGCACCTATGGTCAACTAATCTATGACAAAGGAGGCAAGCATATACAGTGGAGAAAAGACAGTCTCTTCAATAAGTGGTGCTGGGAAAACTGGACAGCTACATGTAAATGAATGAAATTAGATCACTCCCTAACACCATACACAACAATAAGCTCAAAATGGATTAAAGACCTAAATGTAAGACTGGACACTATAAAACTCTTAGAGGAAAACATAGGAAGGACACTCTTTGACATAAATCACAGCAAGATCTTTTTGACCCACCTCCTAGAGAAATGGAAATCAAAACAAAAATAAACAAATGGGACCTAATGAAACTTAAAAGCTTTTGCACAGCAAAGGAAATTGTAAAGAAGACGAAAAGACAACCCTCAGAACGGGAGAAAGTATTTGCAAACAAATCAACAGACAAAGGATTAATCTCCAAAATATATAAACAGCCCATGCAGCTCAATATTAAAAAAACAAACAACCCAATCAAAAAACGGGCAGAAGACCTAAATAGACATTTCTTCAAAGAAGACATACAGATGGCCAAGAGGCACATGTAAAGCTGCTCAACATCACTAATTATTAGAGAAATGCAAATCAAAACTACAATAAGGTATCACCTCCCACCAGTTAGAATGGCCATCATCAGAAAATCTACAAACAACAAATGCTGGAGAGGATGTGGAGAAAAGGGAACCCCCTCGCACTGTTGGTGGGAATGTAAATTGATACCGCCACTATGGAGAACAGCATGGAGGTTCTTTAGAAGACTAAAAATAGAGTTACCATATGACCCAGCAATCCCACTACTGGGCATATACCCAGAGAAAACCATAATTCAAAAAGAGTCATGTGCCACAATGTTCATTGCAGCACTATTTACAATAGCCAGGTCATGGAAGCAACATAAATGCCCATCGACAGATTAATGGATAAAGAAGATGTGGTACATATATACAATGGAATATTACTCAGCCATAAAAAGGAACGAAATTGGGTCATTTGTAGAGACATGGATGGATCTAGAGACTGTCATACAGAGTGAAGTAAGTCAGAAAGAGAAAAACAAATACCATATGCTAACACATATATGTGGACTCTAGAAAAATGGTACAGAGGAACTGGTTTGCAAGGCAGAAATAGAGACACAGATATAGAGAACAAATGTATGGACCCCAAGGGAGGAAAGGAGGGGTTGGGGGGTGGGGGATGGGATGAATTGGGAGATTGGGATTGACATGTATACACTAATATCTATAAAATAGATAACTAATAAGAACCTGCTGTATAAATATAAATAAATTAAATTAAATTAAAAAAAATAATCCAGCTAAAAATGAAAACAAAATGATATAATTAGAGCATCATTTTACAACCTTCAGTATACTAGTGAATATAGGTATCTGACAATTAACAGCTGCTAATATTGGAAGAGAATAAAAACAAAGGTTAGGTTCATCCTGATGAAAGAATATAACATTATCTATAATCTTGCCAAACTAAACAAACCTGAGTTTTATCAAGCCTCTGGATCCAACAACCAAATTTCAGAAAATACAAAAGAAGAGCAACGTGGAAATACACCATCAGTGTGTAATCAGCAAAATCTCATCTATAGGAAACTCTGCAGGTCCATGGCCCAAATTCTGCAACACATACATTTTAAAAGACATATCAAAAGGACAAAGATAAGGGAGAGGAGAAAGCAGAACAAAATTTTGGAAGTTGAAAATTAGATGAGTGAGTCTTAATCTATGGTAGACAAGAAGCTTAAACTTAAACCAGCAGTGGGCAAACTGGTTCAGAAATTAGTGTTATTAGTTATCCCTGAAACTGGGGATGCGGATAGGGCTGAAAATAAGAGGACTGGCTGAAAAATGTGTTCAAGAAGCAGTGAAGTCCAGGTACCCTCTCATACTGCACATGGATGGGAGCCAGCCCCTTGCCTCTTCCAGAAGAAAAGTAGATGTTTATTCTCTGTAAAAAGTTTAACAGAAAAGATGGATGATGGATAATAGACATGACTGAGTGTTCTATGCTAACTCAGAATTGAGTAAAGGTCTACATCTTGAATGATGAATCCCCATCCTGGTTTTCCATACATCTCCCCAAATGCTAACAGCCAGGCTTATACAGTAAGTCCCCTACATATGAACCTTCAAGTTACAAACTTTCAAAGATGTGAATGCGCGTCCGCATGTCCAATCGTGTTAGTTCATGTGTCTCGCATACATTGTCACGTGCGTGCATCCTCTGCAAGTGGTTGTGCTTTTGCGTACTTTACTGTACAGTACTGTATAGAGTACGGTAGTATATATCTTTATTTCAAGCTAGATCTGCAAGAGGACAACTTCATTGAACATCCTTGCTGTGCAACACAAGAGGCTTACTAATGAAGACCTGATGGAATTGGAAGTCCAGAGAAAGGACGAAGAGAGACAAGAGGAAGAAGTAACTGAAGAACCAAAGAGATTCACAACACAGGAAATGGCAAGGGGATTTTTTTTATTTGAGGAGGCACTGTTAGTTTTTGAGGCATAGGATCTGGATGTAGAATGGTACACGAAGGCTGCAGCAGCCGTTCAGAATGCAATCCAGTGCTACTGTGTCATCTACGACGAGAAAAAAAGAGCTACTACCCAGACATCACTGGATCGTTTTTTCAAGAGGGTAAATAGAATTGAATCCAAAGAGGAACCCAGAACCTGTGCCATCAATGTCAGGCGTGAGTGAAATTGCAGCTTGCCCTTTGTCTCCTGTTGCTGACGATCCTTCAGCTCTACAATCTCCCACCTCCTCTCCCTCCTCCAGTCAGTAACTCTTCTTGCCTGTTCACTCGATGCCAGCCCCTGTATGCCAGCTGTTGTACTGTACTTTTCAAGGTACTATACTGTAAGATTAAAAATGTTTTTTTTTTATTTTTTGTGTTTGTTTTTTACATATTATTTGTGTGAAAAGTATTATAAACCTATTACAGTACAGTACTATATAGCCGGTTGTGTTAGTTGGGTACCTAGGCTAACTTTGTTGGACTTACAAACAAGTTGGACTTATGAACTTGCTCTCAGAATGGAACTCATTCGTATGTAGGGGACTTAGCGTATGCTCTATGTATAAGAGGAGAAGATTCTTCACTGAATATTCAACCCAACACAATAAAAAAGATCTAAAAGTACTGACAGTTGGTGGGTCCCCCAAAACACAACCAGGTCAAGTCACCATGAAGTGAAACTGAACTGTCAACAAACCCCACCAATGTCCACAAAGCTTCCAATCAGTTTGCTAGTATCCTGTTCAAGATACTAGACATCCAAGAATTATCAGATATTTAAAGAAAGCCTTCAACCTTCAAAATAGACATCAAATAATTTGGAAGAAATCCATTTCAAATCATCATTAATATTCTCTGAGATATAAAAGAAATTATATACAAGAAACATGAAATGATGCTCCAAAAAAAAGAAACATTTGGGGGGAAGACAGCTCTTTGAAAATTAAAAACAATAGCAGAAACAAAAAGTGCAATAGAAAGTTTACAGGATAAATTAAGAAAACAGGAGAGAAAAGTTTAGAGTTAGTAGAAAAGTAAAAGATGCCTAAAATCTGAGTAGCTTGAATTCTAGTAAAGGCAAAATGAGAAAACAGTGGAGTGGGAGTATTATCAAAGAAATAATTCAATAAAATTTCCCAATAAGTTATATGTTTTCAATTTGACCAGTCCTACCAACTACTCAGCAAACATTTCAGAAGAAATACTCCAAATTAAGACGCATCACCATGAAACTTCAAACTCTGGCCATAAAGAGAACACTCTAAAATCTTCCAAAGAGAAGAAAACCAAAGGTCACATACAGTAATTTGATATTAAAACAACATTGCATTTCTCAACAACAAAGCTGAAAGCTAGAAGACTAGAAGACAATAGAGTAGTAATCTCAAGTTTTTGAGGGAAAATGATTTGTAACCTGAAATTTTATACCCAGTATAAATAAAATTTGTAAGGGTAGTACTAGCTATTGTAACAAATAAACCTCCAAATTACAGTGGCTTAATGCAATAAAAGTTTACTTCTTATTTATGTAACAGAGCAATATAAGTGTTCCTGTTTGGAAAATGGCCTTCCATTTCTTGATTCAGAGACCCATCTTCCTAAAATTTTATGATTTTTCCTCTCCTCATGGACTTTGCAGTCCTCTGCCTTCAGACTGTAGATGGGAAGAGGGAAGAAGAGGGGGTGGAGAAGAACACAGACTTATTAAGCTCATTGACCTGGAAGTGATTCACACCACTTTTCTTCACATACTGTAGGTGAGAACTAGTCATCTGCCACCTTCTAGATGCCAGGAGTCAAGAAAATATACCTCCTGGGTAGCCAAGAACTTCCATCAACGAATCTTCACAATGAAAGGAAGAGCACATATTCCTGGTGGACAGCCAGCCATTTCTGCCACACCAGCCAAAATATCAGTTGAATGTAAAAGAATAAAAATATTGTTTAGACATATGAGGTCTCAAATAACCTTTCTTCTGTGTACTCAGGAAGCTCCTTATAGAGCTACTCCAACAGAGGAAGGAAATGAAGACATGAATGGTAATCAGGGATTTAATGCAGAAGAGAGGTGAAGAAAATCCCCAGGGTAATAGGAAAGGGAGATCCCAGGGTGGCAGGTGTGCAGTAGGCTTAGAGAACAACTAGTACAGATTTGCGCAGGCATTCAGAGGGCTCCAAGAAAGAGATTTCCAAGAAGATAAAACTAATAGAACATTTGATGGTTTACAATTATGGGGAGGATTTATATTTATGGTGGAGAATCTTAGAAAACCAAACAAACATACCAGAAAAAGACAATTACTAACTCTAGGGAAAACAGAAACCAAAAAGTTGTACAAGAAAAGAGATGTATTTAGTTGCAGTTTCCTACATGGAGTGATATAATAAGAAATACATTTGATCTTTGTCCATGGTTCCTGGCACATAGCTTCCTGAGAATTTCCTTAGTGATAGGAGTATTTTTTGTCATTCATAATAATCTCCTTTTAACCATGCATGAGTTTACACTAATGAGGTGACTACTGGTGAGTCTCTAGAGAGCTTCAGGATGGTGGCTAGTAGCCAGAAGATCCAACCATTTGACTAGAAGGTTAGAATTTTCAGCTGTACCTCCCAGCCTCCAGGGAGGGAAGAGGGGCTGGAGGTTGGGTTTAATCACCAATGGCCAATGAATTAATCATTTGTGCCTAGGTAATAAAACTGCCATAAAATTCCCTGAACAACAGGGTTTAGAAAGCTTCTGGGTTGATGAACACATTGAGGTGCTGGGAGGGTGGTGCTCCCAGAGGCAGCATGGAAGCTCTGCTCCTCCACTCCTCTCACATACCTTGCACTATGCATTTCTCCCATTTGGCTGTTCCTGAGTGCCATCCTTTTTAATAATCCAGTAAGGGTAAGGAAAGCACTCTCCTGAGTTCTTTGAATTATTCTAGCCAATTATCAAGCCTGAGGAGGGGATTGTAGGAACCCCTGGATTTGTAGCCAAGTTGGACAGAGTAGAGGTAACTTGAGGAACCTAATACTTGAGACTAATGTCTGAAGTGAGGCCAGTACTGTGGTACTGAGCCCTCAAGCCTGTGGAATCCAGTCCTAGCTCCAGGAGTTGGTGTCAGATTTGGCTGATGTCAGGAAGGACAGAACACCAGACACAGCTTGGCTTTGAATAGTATTCAGATAATTATAATAACATATACTGAATTTTGATTTACCAAAATTACAATGTAAATATATAAATACAATTATAATACAAAAATAATTGAAAGAGAATTTGTGTGTGTGTGTGTGTGTGTGTGTGTGTGTGTGTATGTGTATGTCTGTTTGTGTTGGAGTGGAGTCTCAGTAAGAAAGCACTAAATCCTCACCTTCCAAGGTGGAAAGTCAATAGATAATGCCTGAAACTGAAACGAACAAGACATAGCCATATATGAATGCTTTTAGAAATATGAAGGTAATGCAAAAGGAATAGCCTGTGAAATGCAGGAATGGGGTTAGATAAAGGAGGGAGTGGCAGAGCCTACTTTATTTTATAAGCAGTTTTCTAGAATGTTTATGTCTTTTAAACTATGTTATATGGGTAACTTTGATTGACATGAAAATAAATTTATTTTTGAAAACTTACCTACACAATATCACCCTACAGATATCCAGAAAGGAGAATAGATTGAAATCATAGGAGATGGAAGGCAGAGAGACTAGTTAAAAGCCTACAGCAGCAGTTCAGGAAAAGAGATAATCCGTACTGAATGAATGCAGTTTCAGTGAGAACAGAGGAAAAAGGACAGATATAACATGGTCACAAATCAATTAGGGAAGAAATAAAAGTAAGAGAGGAACATGTAATAACTGCAACATTTTTATCTTTTATAACTGCATCTATGGCAGTGCCATTCTTAGAGAGAGGAAATGTAGGAGCAAGAACAAATTACAAAGAAAGATAATGAGATCAGTTTTGGATGTCATGGATATGAGAAGCTGACTTCTAGAGCCCAGAAGAGAGATTATAGGTGTGGATCTAGATTTGCCAAGAGCAGAATATTAGTGTTAAATAATTAATGCCAAGGTTGACACAGTAAAGATTGCTCAGGATAGAACGTGCAGAGTGATAAGATAAGGAAGTCAACAACTCAACTCTGGTGAATGCCAACATTCAAGAGCAAAGAAAGAAGAGACACTGCACAAGAGAATGAATAGAGATAGAGGGAGATGCAGATGCCGAAATACAGTGATGTCTCAGAGTCCAGCAGGAAGAAGAGTGTCAACATGAGATGAATCTGCAACATCAGTGTGAAAGAGAAGTTAGTAAAAAAAACATTAAAGAGTTATATTTGGCAGAAGTGGTTTAAACATAATGGGAAGTTAAAAGTAACATTCTGTTGAAGAAAGTAACTATGAAGGGAAGGCAAGAGAAGTGGCAGAACCCACATGGGGAAAAGGGTCAAAGGAGGGTTGTTTGTATGTTCACTTAATGTCTTTTTTATCTGATTACAAAAGTAAAATATGCTTTATAAAGAAATTCTGGAATGTTATTCAGCCATGAGAAAGGAGGATAACCTGCCATTTGCAACAACACGGATGGGCCCCGAGCACATTATGATAAGTGAGATAAGGGAGACAGAGAAAGACAAGCGCTGTATGATATCACTTATGTGGAATCTAAAAAAAAGTCAAACTCATAAAAAACAGACAGTAAGTGGTGGTTACCAGGGGATGGGGGCTAAGGGGACAAAATGGATGTTGTTTAAGGCTATAAACTTGTAACAAACAAAGCCATAGAGATCTAATGCACAGTATAATCAATGTAGGCAACAATAGTGTACTGTAACTATGTAATGTGATAAATGTCACTACAAGGGCAATCATGTTACAATACACAAATGTATCAAAGAAACATGTTGTACACCTTAAATTTACACAATGTTATATGTTAAATTTATTCAAAAATAGAAAAAGACAAAAATTTAGAAATAAATGCAGAGGTCATATTTTGATATACATATTATCAATATATTTTTCACTTCCACTCCTTGTTAACTATGTCTTTTTCCTCATTTAAACTAAAAGGGAACATACACATTTTCTCAAGAGAAATAAAATACTTTAGAAAGGAGAGAAAATTATTTGGGGTTTCAAAAGTAAAGATTTTGCAAGATATTTTAAAGTGCCGAATATTTTGAGATTCAAGAACATTTTGCCTTACAGAATTCAATGCATCTACCTTGTGCCATAACTAAAAAATTTGGGAAAATATTTGATATATAAGAATAAATTTTTTCCAATCCCCACAACAGATAAGCATCCAGACTTGGAGAAAGGAAAGGAAAAATTAAAGAACTTTCTACCTTTATATATCCCTGAGACAGGGCCCTTCCCAGGAGCTGCATCTAGTTCAGAATTGAGGGAGGGGGACATGACAGAAAATCCAGGTGAGTGTGAGAGATCCCAGAGAAGAGGAAACCTGTGCCTGGTTTTCTACATGTAACCTGAAAAAATGGTAAGTTTTTGGAGTTTCCCTGGGCCTAGCATGGCATGGGAGCAGTGGAGGAGACCTGGCTACATGGACATTTGGGATTTACACAACCTTATCAAATTTCTTGTGCTCTGGGTGGCACAGGAACACCCAAGAAGAGGTCTTGCAGCAAGGAAGCAGAGCCATGAGCTGTGTGAACTAACATCTGGAAGCCAGACAGGAAATGATAGCCGACCTTCTGCCAGTACAGTCAGATGATGGCAGAGAGCTAATTGGTCCCCAGAGTCCACAGCCTTGGCCTGCTGAATACCCCTGGAACTTAGTACACAGATCCAGGAACACTATGAATAAATTTCTACCTCCCAGTTCAATTGAGGGCTTGAAATAGAACTTAGGTTTATTTGTAGAAAAACTAAAGAAAGTTGTATTTTTTTTTCTTCCCTCTGTTTATGGACTGAGATTTGTGCCCATTACCCATACAAAACTATGAAAATGAAAATACAACCCCTCCCCCCCATAATGCCAGCACTGAGAGATACCTACTGTTAGCATTTTTGGTATAAGACAAAAAAATCACCTCTTATTTTAATGTAACAGTGTCGGGGGAGATGGGCCCTGCCCTTTGATGGTGGAGATGGGACAGGGGAGAGGAGATACTTATGAAAGTATCAAGCTGTGGTCATACGGTTGGACTGCTGAGGTACATATCCTTCTTGTTCTGCATTCAGATATGCATGAACTCTTTGATATTGTTGGGAACCCAAATTTTTAATGGAGACTAAACATAGTGCAGGAAAGGTCACTAATATCACATGTGGTATCAGCCACATCCACCTCAAAAGTTAATGACCCAAACCAGGAGACCCTCCTACTTAGAACTGAGGAATAGGTATTAAGGATGGTGGACTTTTGGTATTACTGCTTCCTTCTTTGTTTTACCACACCCAATACATAGAATCTTTCCTTTTCCTAGGAGCCTGCGCTCAATTTGAAATTGGCTCACACAGATGGAAAGGGTAGACATTTGTTCATCTATTCCCCCATTTCTCTCAAAGAATATCCTTATTTTTCTTTGGAGAATTCAGTCCTCCCCATTCTTAGTCATACTACTTAGATAAGATTGACTCCAGCCCAGGTCCAGAAGTGGGTCCTAATTGGCTTAAGCCAATCAGCACTTCATTTTGTTAAGCTAAGGAATTAATTTAGAATTTATGAAGTAGCTACCAGAAGAGGTTCTCCCTTGTTCTCTGGTTCTATAGTGTGAAGATATGAAATATGCACCATGGATATGCTGGATGGGGAACCACTGTGATTTCTCAGAAAAAAGCTGACATCATGGAAGACAGAACAGAAAAACAGAAAGAAACAAAGTCTGTAGAGACACAATTTGAGCCACTGTATCAGGCCTCAGCTGAAAAAAGTTTTGATGTTTTCCATTATGTGAACAAGTATCTTTAAACTTTTAAGCAAGTTTAAGGTTGGATTTTCCGACCCAAACAATGAAATAATACCTAACATCAATGATTTAGGGAGGATTTGGATGAGACATTTCCATCTGACTTTACTTTCTCTAGCTGACTGAGAACCTCCTTAAACATGGATTACTATCATTTACTAAAAGAATCACACATTGACATTTAGGTTTGGAAAGAGACACAATTTTTTTTAATAGTAAAATTTCCAATTTTCCCCCCTAAGTTATATTTCTAGATAGAGGAAAGTTGGGGGCTAAAAGAATATTTTAAGAATATTTACATATTGTCAAATTACCTTCCAGGAAGGTGGCTCCCATGGCCATTTATAAGCGGGTGTTGCAATTCAGTGAGAGGGAGTTGGTTATGGTTGTAGCTGTAGTTGTTGCTACATATTGGAGAGATTTGAACGTTTGTAGGCTTTAAAGATTTAACTCACAGAGAAGGAGAGATTGAAAATGCATGATGGGGAGGATGCAACTGATGAATAAAAGATCCAAGTCCTGGAGGAGACAGAAGAGGGGATTTAGAGTATAGCAGCAAGATTACCATTAGGCAAATTTTTAGACAGATGCCTCCTACTCAGAGTAGTAGGAATGGAGTCAAAGATGTAAATAGAAGTAATAAAGTTTCAGGTTGAAGGGATAATGAAAATTGAATAAATATCAAATTATCACTTTCCTACAGCCAAGGCCATCAGCTCTGAGTAAGAATGATGAGTGAGGGTTAAGAAATTTAAATGAAAAATATATGAAATAAATTCCTTTAGAGCAATACAAAGAAGGAGGGGATCAAGTCCACAAAAGAGGATTGCTAAGCCACACTCAGCTCGGTGTGAAGAACAACAGTTGTGATTTTTTTCTCCAGCTGAATGCAATAGCCCAGGGGAAAGTGAGATAAAGAGTGGTGGATAGATCCAATGTCAAGGAATTTTGAAAAACAATGGAAAAAGGACAGGGCAATGAGGATGATGGGTTTTCTGGCAAGAGACCAACTGAGGTGCTGCATCCCGGGGTCTAGGCCAAGTCGGAAGGAGACAGTTTGAGAACAGGAATTCGTTAGGGCCTGAATGCTGGGATCTCTGTAAAGTTTAGAAACATGAAAGGAAAGGGGAAGTTGTGAAAAACTAAGGGAAAGAAAATCCTGAGGTACACCAAAATGCAAGGAGCAGAGCAGCCAGAGGCAGATCAAGAAAGAAACAGTCATAGAAAACGAATCAAGGAGAAATGAAGTCACAAAAGTCAAAGGAAGAGAAGAGGATGGTCAACAGTTTGAAGAATGAAAATGGAAACCTGGATTTGGCAATTTGGGTATTAGTAATTGAAGGAACAGCGATTTCAGCAACATGGGAGAGTAGAAATCAGATCAGTAAGGGTTCGATAAACGACTGGTTCAAGAAGGTTCCTGGTGAAATGTGAAAGAATGGAAGTGTCATATATTGAAAAGCAGGCAGTTTTCAAATTCTTTTTCAAATTATTTTCCCAATTAGGTTGTTACAGAATATTGAGCAAAGTTCCCTATAGAGAACCTATATAGTAGGTCCTTGTTGGTTATCAATTTTAAATATAGCAGTGTGTACATGTCAATCCCAAACTCCCTAACTATCCCTCCCTCAAGAATAGATACATGTATATGTATAACTGAATCACTTTGTTGTACACCTGAAACTAACACAACATTGTTAACCAACTGTACTCCAATGTAAAATAAAAAGTTAATAAATAAATAAAATAAAATACAAAGAAAAAAATGAAAAGCAGGTAGTTTTGAGGTAGAGTCTATCTAAGGAGGGGCAGAAATTGAGAGGCTGGTAGGCTGAGAGGAAAAACCTAGTAAAGATGAATAGACCAAAGATACAGGTGGCAATGGGGCTTGATGAATGAGCAAGATCTCAGCAGAAACCGAAGGCATGGCTTGTAGTCACAGATGGGAGTTTAGCCTCGGAGAAGATACACCTTTCCCTGAGACAGGAAAAAAGGACTCTATAGGTAAGTTTGGAGGCAGAAGAAAAGGAAGTTGAGGGAGTCCTGACATTTTCCTCCTATAGGAAAATGACTCATAGTAGGTGCTAAATAAAAAAGATAGTGAATTTCTGAGTTAAGAGTTTCTAAAATATCTCTTTAAAATAATGGTATATTAAGTTTATTAATATTCTTTTGAGAGCTGGCACTAATCTCAGAAATCTTATATTGGAGTAGAATAAATTTATTTGTACACTCTTTGGCTAATCATTACATAATTATTTTGATACCTCCTCATATTATGTAAACAAATATTTTATTATAACTTACATGTCAAGCAGACTATCAAAATACGTCTACTGATTTATGGCAAATGTATCTCATTCAATCATATCTAGCACTTACTGTTAGTTTCCCAGTTTTTTACAGAAAGCTTTTAAAAATCCGTACATTTTGTGTCTGAGTGGTTTGCCAAAATAACTTCCCAAGTATGCCACATTATAGAAAAAGAAAAAAATTATCATATACATTCACAGAACATCAAATTCAAGACTCACAATAATTCTATTTCTCTCATCAAAATATCTTAATTCAATCAGAATAAAATTTCATATTTGTAGCTGGGTGAAGACATCATAATGGTGAGACTGAAAACTTTGAGCAACAGTTTTTGACCTTCAAAAGCCATCAGCAGGCATTGTCTATAAAGGGGCGGGTAGTAAATATTTTAGTCTTGAGGGGCAGTGGGTGGACCATTAAGTTTCTGACTGCGCAATTCTGCAATTATAAACAGCTGTAAACAATACTAAATAAGTGGGCTTGGCTGTGTTCCATTAAACCTTTATTTACAAAACAGGCAGCAGGGCAGGCCAACCTCTGTTCTAAACAAGAATATTTTCCACAATCACTTCACTTTTTTTTATGCTGATGCAACCCTAGAGTCAAACAATGTGTAACTTAGCTTAGATGTACAGCCCTAACCTTTGACTTTATTTCATAATGTCCTGTGCAACTACTGATTCCTTTGGCACATGCTCTATGATAGCACAGTCATTTTATAGTCTTTTACAGAAGAAACTTTTTTTTAAACATCTTTATTGGAATATAATTGCTTTACAATGTTGTGTTAGTTTCTGCTGTATAACAAAGTGACTCAGCTATATGCATACATATATCCCTATATCCCCTCCCTCTTGCATCTCCCTCGCACCCGCCCTATCCCACCCCTCTAGGTGGTCACAGAGTACTGAGCTGATCTCCCTGTGTTATGCAGCTGCTTCCCACTAGCTATCTATTTTACATTTGGTAGTGTATATATGTCAGTGCTACTCTCTCACTTCGTCCCAGCTTACCCTTACCCCTCCCCATGTCCTCAAGTCCATTCTCTACATCTGTGTCTTTATTCCTGTCCTGCCCCTAGGTTCATCAGAACCTTTTTTTTTTTTTTAGATACCATATATATGTTAGCATATGGTATTTGTTTTTCTCTTTCTTACTTCACTCTGTATGACAGTCTCTAGGTCCATCCACCTCACTACAAATAACTCAGTTTCGTTTCTTTTTATGGCTGACTAATATTCCATTGCATATATGTGCCACATCTTCTTTATCCATTCATCTGTTGATGGACACTTAGGTTGCTTCCATGTCCTGGCTATTGTAAATAGAGCTGCAATGAGCATTGTGGTACATGACTCTTTTTGAATTATGGTTTTCTCAGGGTATATGCCCAGTAGTGGGATTGTTGGGTCATATGGTAGTTCTATTGTTAATTTTTTATGGAACTTCCGTACTGTTCTCCATAGTGGCTGTATCAATTTACATTCCCACCAACAGTGCAAGAGGGTTCCCTTTTCTCCACACCCTCTCTAGCATTTTTTGTTTGTAGATTTTTTGATGATGGCCATTCTGACCAGTGTGAGGTGATACCTCATTGTGGTTTTTATAACAAGTTTCTTCACTGTAGCACTGGGAGCTGTACCTCTGACAATAAACTTGTGTCTCCTTAATTGAATACTAATGTGATGTCAGAGTTCCTGCTTTAAATATAGTTTACCACATTGGATTTTAAAATTTTTAGTGGGTTTGTATTTTTAAGTGTATTTTTCAATATTTGGTTATAAGTGCACTTTGTCTATACACTCATTTTGATACCAAAGTAAAATTATATAATTAGCTATTTCAAAATTAAAATTACCAAGTATGATAGAAATAGCATTATTATCAGCAACTAAGCAATCCATCAAACTGTTGCAATTGCTAGGACTCCTCTTTGTTTTAAGTTTTATTCTTGTGGTCCAAGGACTAGAAAAGCAATATATGGTACACAGCAATAGACATATGAAGCCAGGAGTGGGAAAATGGCGTTTTGAAAGCTCTACGTATTCAGGTTGGTTTCCATAACAGGGGTGCAGAGTTATTTTGGGGAAGATAACTTCTTTTTTGTTTGTAAAAACGTTTTAATAAACCTTTACTTACATAAAAATAGACCACATGTTTAGTCTGGAAGAGAAAGATGGCTCAAAGTGAAGCTACATTTCTCCATTTAATAGACAAACAGAATTTTGGCATGCTCTCCTGGTGAGACATGGAAAAGGAGACTAAAACAAAGCCTGGGGAAAGAGGGGGTGGGCAGACCTGAGAGGAATTGTCGTCAGTGATTACCTGAGGCCTAAACAAGAAACAGGGCCAGTGAGAAGTCTGCTCTGCTGCAGATCGCTAAGAAATGTTAAGAAAAGAAAACATGGATAAATTGGGAATTTGAAATTAACAGATACACACTACTATATGTAAAATAGATAAACAACGAGGACCTACTATATAACACAGGGAACTATATTCAATATCTTATAATAACTTATAATGGAAAAGAATCCAAAAAAGAATAGATATATGCACATACATGTATAACTGAATCACTTTGCTGTACACCTGAAACTAATACAACATTGTAAATTAATTATACTTCAATTTAAAAAATGGTTAAAAAAATTAAAATTAAAATAACTAAATAAAAACTGAATCACTTTGCTGTATACCTGAAACACTGTAAATCAACTATATTTCAATTTAAAAAAAAAAAAGGAAAATATGTAACACTGATTTGTAGCTCACTTCTGTGTGTGCTGTAATTCCACGGTGATAGTCCCAAACATACAATCTAGGTCAATTAAACACACTAGCCTCTGGACAGTGAAGGGGACGCTTCCGTGCCCATCCATGGAATGAAGTGGTAGAGAGAGGAGAGTGTCCAGGGAAGGTGAGATGAGAGAGAACCAGAACCGGGGGGGTTGGGAGCAGAGATTCAGACCACATGGTGTCCAAGAGAACTGGTTTTCCACTGGCCATGCCTTCTCAGGCTGCTGTGCTGGCCCCTCCTCATTTCTTAAACACTAAACGTTTCACTGGGCACCAGAACTCAGTCCTCAAACCTCTTTTCTTCTCTGCTTATATTCATTTCTTAAGTCAGGGCTTTTCAAAATGTGGGTTGCCACCCATTAGTGGATGGTGAGGTCAGTTTTGAGGGCCACGACCAGTACTTTTAATGAAATAAAAGAAAATATCATAGAAAATGTTAGAGTACAACATCCGTGGTAAGGATCAGTTTTGTTTCGTCAGCTTTTGAATCAGTGTGTGTGTGCATGTGTACCACATTGTAAAGTGACACACATTTCTTACTGTAGCTGTGGTCCGAAAAGTGTGAAAAGCACTGTCTTAGGTGATCTGATCCAGTGTCATAATTTTAAATACCATCTCTATGCAAATGCTTCAGAAATACAAACTTATATCTTCAATGGAACTTGATTGCTAAACTCCAGACTCATCTATTTAGTCACTTACTTGATATCTCATTTGGGATGTCTATCAAGTGTTGCAAACTAAATGACCAAATCTGAAAACCTGGTACCACCCCCCACACCCTCTGTGTGTCCTGCCTGTTTCTCTTGTGGTCTCAAAATAAGGCAATCTATTCTTTCTGGTTCCTCAAACTAAAAATCTTGCAGTCATCCTCAACTTCTCTTTCTCTGTCATACTCCACATTTAATGCATCATCAAATTCTGTCAACTCAAACTTCTACAGATATCAAGAATCTTACCACTTCTCATGACTTTCATGGCCTTCATCCTAGCCCAACTGTGCCCTGATATCTTGCCCAGATTATTGCACTAGCTTCCTTCTTCTTCCCTTGCCCTTCTCCAGTCTATTTTCAAAAGAGCAACCAAAGTGATCCTGTACAAGTATAAAGGAGAGCATATCCCTTCTCTAACTTAAAACCCCTTAGGACTTCTCAATCTTGTGAAAATAAAATCCAATGTTGTTACGATGACTACAAGGCCATACAAGAATGTCTATACATCACTCCTCTCTGACCTTATTGAACACCACTCTTCTCACTGTTTTCCCCCTTCAGCCACTGTCTCCTTGAAGTTTGAACTTACCAGACATTCTTCTACCTCAGGGTCTTGGCCCATGTTATTCAATTTATCTCAAAGGTTCTTACACCAAAAACCTACAAGTCTGAATCTTTCACTGTATTCAGGCCTCTATTTAAATGTCACTTTACAGACAGGCTCCCTCTACTCACCATCCCTGTTTTCCTATTTTTCTTTTCTCCAAAACACATATAAACTATACATATCAGAAGGTTTAGATTTTTAAGACTTGTATTTATTCATAAAGGAGTGAAAAATGAGATGTCAGTATACAACTTATAGGAAATCAAAGATGTTCTACATCTTTGTAGAAAAAATGAATAAATGAATGAGAATAAAGGGAAGAGAAATAAGAATCTCAAAGTCTTACAAAAATGGTTAAAATTTAAAACAAGAATAAGTATTAAATTTTGAAAATAAATAAGAGTCTGAACCTGCAAACAAAATAAATATAACAACAAAAATAGCTATAAGAATTAAACTTGAAAGATAGTACCAAAAAAACCTTCTTACAAAAGATCCTATTAATAAGTTGATTTAAAAAAATAAAATCTGTATCTTTTAAATAAATAAGAATCCAAAGCTTAAAGAGATAAGAAGCTTAAAATGATACAGGAAAAGATAAAAGATTATGATTAAAAACATTCCATCAATAATGTAAAAGATTTAAAAGGTGAAAAAATGATTTTACAAATTAAAGAAAATTGAAGACTAACAAAGGAATTAAATAAGAAAAACAGGTTAGATTAAAAAATGGAAAGTAAATATGAACAGAAAGTTTAAAGTTTAGAAATCTAGGTGAAGGAGGAAGAGGAAGCCAGATGGAAACTGTCAGGAGTGAAGGTCTGAGGTTTCCTTGAGACTTGTCTTCAGCTCAAGCAATGAGAGTGGGAGCTGGGGTCTCCCTCTAACTTATCTCCTTTCTCCAATTCATAATTTATACCACCCCCAAATAAATATTCTGAATAAACCAGTTCCATTAAGCTTTAAATTACCTATATAATAAGATCCAAAGCTCAATAGCTGGACATTCAAGACTCTCTGGAATCTGTCTTGAGATAGGACTGTCTTTCTAATCTTATCTCCAGTCCTATCTTCCATGTCTTCCCAACACAAACCCACTTCTCTGTGAGGTTTTAATTTCTCATCACATTCCCACAGCCATGTTGTGCTCACATCACCTCCCCTGCATGGAATAGACTCTATACTCTTCCCAATAATTTCCTGATGAACTTGTTCCACCACTGCCCTCAGTATCCATGTTTGCTACTGCAGTTACAAGGCTACAGAAAGTGACTCTGAGGGACGTGCCTCTTATCCATGGACAACTTTTGCATCACGGCATATTTTTACTAACTACACCATTCTCTTTTCTTGAGTACTCCAGTGCTCTCATTTCACCATCTTTTCAACTCCTATAGTTTCAGCATCACCTGGGAACTCATTAGCAATGCAAATTCTCAGGCCTCACTCAGACCTACTGAATCAGTCTGTGGGTGGGGCTCAGCAATCTGTGCACTAACAAACCTTCAGAGGATTTTGATGATGCTAAATTTTAGGTTTTTAAAACAGAAGAGGAGGGAGACAAGATGGTAGAGTAGAAGGACTTGAACTCACCTCCTCTAACAAAAAAAACCCAAAATCACAACTAACTGCTAAACAACCATCAACAAAGACTAGAACCTACCAAAAAAAGATATTCTACATCAAAAGACAAAGAAGAAGCCACAACCAGACTGTAGGAGGGGTGCACTGGTGATATCATCAATTCCATACCCTCTGGGTGGGTGACCCACAAACTGGAAAATAATTATATCACAGATCTCCTCTGACAGGAGTAAGAGTTCTGAACCCCACGTCAGGCTCCCCAGTCTGGGGGTCTGGCATCAGGAGGCAGAGCTCCCAGAGCACTTGGCTTTGAAGGTCAGCACAGCTTGATCACAGGAATTCCTTAGGACTGGAGGAAACAGAAAGGAAGGTGCACACAAGGTCTTGTGCCCACCGGGACCCAGTGAAAAAGCAGTGACTTCATAGGACCCTGGGCCAGACCTACCTGTTGTCCTTGGAAGGACTACTGGGGAGGTAGGGTGGTGACTGTGGCTTACTGTGGGGACAAGGACACTGGTGACAGAGGTACCAAGGAGTACTCATTGGCATGAGCTCTCCCAGAGGCTGCTATTTTTGACACCAAGATCTGGCCCCACCCAACCGCCTGTAGGGTCCAGTGCTGGGAGGCCTCAGACCAAACAATCAGCAGGGCAGGAACACAGCCCCACTGATCAGCAGAAAGGCTGCCTAACGTCTTCCTGAGCCCACAGCCACCTCTAAACACAGCCCTTGACATGGCCCTGCCCACCAGAGGGACAAGACCCCCCAGTGGGCAGGCACCAGTCCCTCCCATCTGGAAGCCTGCAAAAGCCTCTAGAATAGCCTCACCCACCAGGGGCAGACACCAGAAGCAAGAGGAATTATAATCCTGCAGCCTGCAGAATGGAGACCACAAACACAGAAAGTTAGACAAAATGAGATGGCATAGCACTATGTCCCAGATGAAGGAACAAGATAAACCCCTAGAAGAACAACTAAGTGAAGTGGGGATAGGCAATCTACCCAGTAAAGAATTCAGAGTAATGATAGTAAAGGTGATCCAAGATCTCAGAAAAAGAATGGAGGCAGAGACCAAGAAGATACAAGAAATGTTTAACAAAGAGCTAGAAGATATAAAGAACAAACAACAGAGATGAACAATACAATAACTGAAATGAAAAATACATTAGAGGGAATCAATAGCAGAATAAATGAGGCAGAAGAATGGATAAGTGAACTGGAAGACAGAATGATGGAAATCACTGCCATGGAACAGAATAATGAAAAGAAATGAGGACAGTTTAAGAGACCTCTGGGACAACATTAACCACACCAACATTCACATTATAGGGGTTCCAAAAGGAGAAGAGACAGAGAAAGGGCCTGAGAAAATGTTTGAAGACATAACAGCTGAAAACTTCCCTAACATAGGAAAGGAAACAGTCACCATAGTCCAGGAAATGCAGAGAGTCCCATACAGGATAAACCCAAGGAGGAACACAGTGAGACACATGTTAATCAAATTGACAAAAATTAAAGACAAAGAGAAAACATTAAAAGCAACAAGGGAAAAGCAACAAATAACATGCAAAAGAATCCCAATAAGGTTATCAGCTGATTTGTCAGCAGTAACTCTGCAGGCCAGAAAGGAGTGGCAGGATATATTTAAAGTGATGAAAGGGAAAAGCCTACAACCAAGAATACTCTACCCAGCAAGGCTCTCATTAAGAGTTGACAGAGAAATCAAAAGCTTTACAGAGGAGCAAAAGCTAAGACAATTCAGCAGCAGCAAAAAAGGAATCCAAACACAACACTAAAGATAGTCCTCAAATCACAAGAGAAGAGAAGAAAAGAGGAAGGAAAGAAAAAAGACGTACAAAAACAAAGCCAAAACAATGAACAAAATGGCAATAAGAACATACATATTGATAATTACCTTAAAGGTAAACAGATTAAATGCTCCAACCAAAAGACATAAACTGGCTGAATGGATACAAAAACAAGACCCACATATATGCTGTCCACAAGAGACCCACTTCAGATCCAGGGACACACACAGACTGAAAGTGAGGTGATGGAAAAGGGTACTCCATGCGAATGGAAATCAAAAGAAAGCTGGAGTAGCAATACTCATATCAGACAAAATAGACTTGAAAATAAAGACTATTAAAAGTGACAAAGAAGGACACTACATAACGATCAAGGGATCAATCCAAGAAGAAGATATAACAATTGTAAATATATATGTGCCCAACATAGGAGCACCTCAATATATAAGGCAAATGCTAACAGCCATAAAAGGAGAAATCGACAGTAACACAATAACATTGGGGGAATTTTACATCCCACTTTCATCTTTAGACAGATCAGCCAGACAGAAAATCAATAAGGAAACACAGGTCTTAAATGACACATTAGACCAGATGGACGTAATTGATATTTATAGAGCATTCCATCCAAAAGCAGCAGAATACACATTCTTTTCAAATGCACATGGAACTTTCTCCAGGATAGATCACATGCTGGGCCATAAATCAAGCCTCGGTAAATTTAAGAAAACTTAAATCATATCCAGCATCTTTTCTGATCACAACGCTATGAGATTAGCAATCAACTACAGGAAAAAAACTGTGAAAAACACAAACATGAGGAGGTTAAACAATTTGCTACTAAACAACCAATGGATCACCAAAGAAATCAAAGAGATAATAAAAAACTGCCTAGAGACAAATGAAAACAAAACCTATGGGGTGCAGCAAAAGAAGTTCTAAGAGAGAAGCTTATAGCAATTCAATCTTACCTCAGGAAACAAGAAAAATCTCAAATAAACAATATAAACTTACACCTAAACCAAACAGAGAAAAAAAGAACAAACAAAACCCATAGTAGAAGGAAAGAAACCATAAAAATCAGAGCAGAAATAAATGAAATAGAGATGAAGAAAACAAGAGACAAGATCAATGAAACTAAGAGCTTGTTCTTCAAAAAGATAAACATAATTGATAAACCTTTAGCCCAACTCAGTAAGAAAAAAAGGAAGAGGGTTCAAATCAATAAAATTAGCAATGAAAAAGGAGAAATTATGTTACGGCTGACACCACAGAAATACAAAGGATCAAAAGAGACTACTACAAGCAACTACATGCCAATAAAATGGACAACCTAGAAGAAATGGACAAATTCTTAGAAAGGAACACTCTCCCAAGACTGAACCAGGAAGAAATAGAAAATATGAACAGACCAGTCACAAGTACTGAAATTGAAACTATGATTATAAAACTCCCAACAAACAAAAGTCCAGGACCAGATGGCTTCACAGGTGAATTCTATCAAACATTTAGAGAAGAGCTAACACTTATCTTTCTGAAACTCTTCCAAACAAATTGCAGAGGAAGGAACACTCCCAAACTCATTCTATGAGGCCACCATCATCCTGATACCAAAACAGACAAAGATACCACAAAAAAGAAAAAATACAGGCCAATATCTCTGATGAACATAGACGTAAAAATCCTCAACAAAATACTAACAACCTGAATCCAACAATACATTAAAAGGATCATACACCATGATCAAGTGGGATGTATCCCAGGGATGCAAGGATTTTTCAATATCCACAAATCAATCAATGTGATACACCACATTAAGAAACTGAAGACATTAACATATGATCATCTCAATAAATGCAGAAAAGCCTTTTGACAAAATTCAACACCCATTTATGATAAAAACTCCAGAAAGTGGGCATAGAGGGAACGTACCTCAACATAATAAAGGCCATATATGACAAACCCACAGCTAACATCATACTCAACAGTGCAAAACTGAAAGCATTTCCGCTAACATCAGGAACAAGACAAGGATGTCCACTGTTGCCACTTTTATTCAACATAGTTTTGGAAGTCCTAGCCACGGCAATCAGAGAAGAAAAAGAAATAAAAGGAATACAAATTGGAAAAGAGGGAGTAAAACTGTCACTGTTTGCAGATGACATGATACTATACATAGAAAATCCTAAAGATGCTACCAGAAAACTACTAGAGCTCATCAATGAATTTGGTAAAGTTGCAGGATACAAAATTAATGCACAGAAATCTGTTGCATTTCTACACACTAACAATGAAAGATCAGAAAGAGAAATTAAGGAAACAATCCCATTTACCACTGCATCAAAAAGAATAAATTACCTAGGAATAAACCTACCTAAGGACGTCAAAGACCTGTACTCTGAAAACTATATGATGCTGATGAAAGAAATCGAAGATGACACAAACAGATGGAAAGATATACTATGTTTCTGGATTGGAAGTATCAATATTGTCAAAATGACTATACTACCCAAGGCAATCTATAGATTCAATGCAATCCCTATCAAATTACCAACGGCATTCTTCACAGATCTAGAACAAGAAATCTTAAAATTTGTATGGAAACACAAAAGACCCCAAATAGCCAATGCAATCTTAAGAAAAACGGAGCTAGAGGAATCAGGCTCCCTGACTTCAGACTATACTATAAAGCTACAGTAACCAAAACAGTGTGGTAGTGGCACAAAGATAGACTTATAGATCAATGGAACAGGATAGAAAGCCCAGAAATAAACCCACACACCTATGGTCAATTAATCTATGATAAAGGAGGCAAGAATATACAATGGAGAAAAGACAGTCTCTTCAATAAGTGGTGCTGGGAAAACTGGACAGCAACATGTAAAAGAATGAAATTAGAACATTCTTTAACACCATACACAAAAATAAACTCAAAATGAATTAAAGACCTAAATGTAAGACTGGACACTATAGTACTCTTAGAGGAAAACATAGGCAGAACACTCTTTGACATAAATCGCAGCAATCTTTTTGGATCCACCTCCTAGAGTAATGAAAATAAAAACAAAAGTAAACAAATGGGACCTAGTTAAACTTAAAAGCTTTTGCACAGCAAAGCAAATCATAAACAAAACAAAAAGACAATCCATAGAATGGGAAAAAATTATTTGCAAACAATGCGACCGACAAGGGAAAAAGCTCATGCAGCTCAATATCAAAAAAACAAGCAATCCAATCAAAAAATTGGCAGAAGATCTAAATGTCTAAATGGACATTTCTCCAAAGAATACATACAGATGGCCAAAAAGCACATGAAAGGATGCTCAACATCACTAATTATTAAAGAAATGCAAATCAAAACTACAATGAGGTATCACCTCACACTTGTCAGAATGGCCGTCATCAAAAAGTTGACAACAAATAAATGTTGGAGACAGTGTGGAGAAAAGGGGACCCTCCTACACTGTTGTTGAGAATGTAAATTGGTACAGCCACTATGGAGAACAGTATGGAGGTTCCTTAAAAAACTAAAAATAGAGCTACCATATGATCCAGCAATCCCACTCCAGGGCATATAGCTGGAGAAAACCATAATTCACAGAGATACATGTACCCCAATATTCATTGAAACACTTTTTACAATAGCCAAGACATCTAAGCAACCTAAAAGTCCATCAGTGAATGGATAAAGAAGATGTGGTACATATATACAGTGGAATATTACTCAACCATAAAAAAGAATGAAATAATGCCATTTGCAGCAACATGGATGAACCTAGAGATTATCATACTAAGTGAAGTTAAGTCTGACAGAGAAAGACAAAATATCATATGATATCACTCATATGTGGAATCTAATTTTTAAAAATAATATAAATGAACTTATTTACAAAACAGAAACAGACTCACAGATTTCGAAAACAAGTTTATGGTTACCAAAGGGGAAATGTGGGGGAGGAGGGATAAATTAAGAGTTTGGGATTAACATATACACACTACTATGTATAAAATAGATAACCAACAAGGACCTACTCTATAGCCCAGGGAATTATCCTCAATATTTTGTAATAACCTATAAGGGAAAAGAATCTGAAAAAGAATATATATATCTGAATCACTTTGCTGTACAGCTGAAGCTAACACAACATTGTAAATCAACTATACTTCAATGTAAAATAAAAATTAAAATAAATAAATACTTAAAAAAAATTTTTTTAAATAAAGTTTAAGAGTGACTAAAGTTTAAGGTCTACATTATCTGCATTATTTCACTTTCACTTAATCAAATATGCTAGAATGTAGGCTCTAGAGTCAGACTACCTAGGTCTAAATCCCACCTCTACCCTTTTATGACCTTGACAACACTCGTTTACCTCACTACACCTTAGGTTCCTCATTTGTTAAAGGGAGACAGCATCCTAGTTCCTGGGACCCCTGCCTTCTGTCTCTTCCCTCTCCACCCCTACTTCACAGAGCCAGTAGAGTTGGATTTCTTAAATGGATTTTTGTATGTATTTCACTGGCTCTCCTGTACTTTCAAAAACCATTCAAACTCTCAGTCATGGCATTCAAGTCAAGTCCCTCATGACTGTTCAGCACATTTCCTACCATTTCCCCCCTTGCTGCTATACTCCAGCAGAACTAAATCCCTTGCAGCTCTCCAAATGCCCAGGACAGCCATATGATTTCACATTGTTATTGTTCAGATATGTGGCTTGCTCTGGAACTCACCTCTACCACTGTGAACATAACCAGCAATCCCTTCCAGACTCACCTCTTCAGTGAAGCCCTCCCTACACCCCTCCTCTCTCTCCCACCCCCTCCATAAATGGTCAATTCTTTCTCTGAATTATCATCTTATCTGACACATAAACCAGTTGTGTGTCAGAGGAGCTACAGCTCCTCGAGGGGAAGTGGTACTCGCCTGGAACTCTAACATGAAGCACAGTATCTGACACATGGAAGAACATACTCATTGAGTTCTTCCTAAGTGGGGGGAGAAAAACGGAGAGTGAGATGCCAGTTTGCTTGCCTGAATCTCCCACTAGACGATAAACTCTGTGAGAGCAGTGATCATCTATCACGTTTCATCACTGTATCTCCAATCCTACCCCAGTGCCTGCCCCGTACGCAATGCTCAAGTGTTTGCTGGATAAATGAACAAGTAGGAAGCTAACAATCAACAGAGAAATAGAGTAGCTTCGTGATAAAAAGGTAGGAAATAGAAATGGAAGAGAAATATTACCTCTTGTGACATCAAGCACTGTCTAAAATTATCTCATTGAACCTCACAATATGTGAAACTTGGAATGTATCATCCCTCTTTAAAGAGAGGATAAAGCTGAGACTCAAATCAGTTGAAGTAATTCACCCAAGGTCAAACAACTAGGGTCAGAAGTCACATATGAACTAAGGTTGGTCTGATATCAAACATTCTATTAAACGGCTTCGATTTTTTTTTTTCCTTAAGAAGCTTGCTACTTAAATAATAGAAGTAAGGGACAATGCCAATAACTGGATGCCAGAGGAAAGATGTGACAGTGATGACAAAAGGAAGAAAGTCAGGGGAGATCTGGGTATTTGGGCAGAGACGTAGTATGGCGGAAAGGAGACATAGAAATGGAATGGGGAAAGTCATAGCATGCTGATGAGTAACATTGAGAAAGAGGACTGTAAATAATCACAATGAATAATAAGGAATAAGGGCATGGAGCCCAGGAAGGACAGGCAATGACCAAAAAAAAAAAAAAAAAAGAGTTCAAGGAGACTATTAAACAAGGGCAGGAAATGCTAAACAGTTTTGGAAACAATTCGAACATTATCAAAAGCAAACCCACAGGGCCTTTCTGCATCTTCAGCACCTCCGGCTGCTAAGCGAGTTACAGTAAAATCCAGAAGTAGGGCAGAAGAACAGCTCTGCGTGGGAGTTCAAACCACGTCAGCTCCAGGCCCGGGGGGATTGCCCTGGGGCACAGCCAAGGACCGCTCCATGGTTTGAGAGTTTCATCAGCAGGCCGTGACAGGGTCCCTGTGGGGGCAATCAGCTGGAGCTGCTGGCCATCTTTACTTGAGAAGTCTGGAGGGACTCACTGGAATGGTGAAGGAACTTGTAAGAGGAAAAACAGAAAGTGAAGGTGATGTATAGGCAGCAGCTTTATGATTCTATGGCTTCAAATACAACTTAAGCAAAGCTTTGAAGGGCAGGAAAGATGTAGGTGAGCAGAGAGGGAAGGAGAGGGTATTTTAGGAGGGGAAACTCCCTGAACAAAGACTCTCAGGCAGGAATTGGCATGCTATTGTGTGTGTGCGTGCATTCGTGCAAGGGGTGGGGAGGCCCAATAAAGGGTCACCCTGCTTGTACTGGGAAATAAAAGGAGACAGGATTGGATACATATTTTTTTTTCTCTAGTTAAGTCTGGACTGAAGTTCTGCTTGGAATATATCTTTCAGATCACAGCATCATTTTAAGACCAGAGAACCTCCTCACAGAACCCCCTATAAAATGGAACCAGTGGGTTTATGTAAATTGATCGAGGAAGTATGACAAAATAAGACCAACAGCACATTTTCTGTTGCTAAATGCTAAATAAATTCAAGGATAATGCAATTTATTACCAGGACATTTTTGAGAAGTATAAGGCCTCCCTCCATCCCTCCCTTCCTGCATGCTTGGCTATCTTCCTGCCTTCCTCCTTCTTTCCATTACTACTTGCTAAATACCAACTGTATGCCAAGCACAGTGTAAATGAACATGACTGACATGATCCTTGCTTTCATGGATCTTACATTCTGTGGGGAGAGGTGAGAGGGTGGGATCTGGGGAGACGGAAGGGGCAAGGCTGCCTTGGTCTGGTTCAGTAAACTGGGCCTGACTCTGTTGTCCCGAGTAAAAAGAAATCGAGTGGTTTGTATTCAGTTTCCATTTCTATTTCCTGAGTCTATTTCTAACTTTTCATAAAGATAGCTAAGTCTGACAAGAATTAACATGATATAAGTAGTTTATAGATTAGTAAACATAGTGACAAAACATGTGGGAAAGTTTCAGCCTTTTTAATAATTAAAGAATATAATTTAAAACAAGTACAAGGCACTACTGTATATTTACCAAATTAATGTAAAAATACATTTATATTTCAAAAAATAATGAAGTAGTGCAATCACTTTGGAGAGTCATCTGGCAGTACATAATAAGAGCTATAGGATTTGTCTTATCTTATGATTTAGTCTTCTCATTTTGACCTATATATTTCAAGAAAAGAGTCTACAGAAATACCTACTGAAATGTCACCAGATATAACAATCGAAGTTCTTTTAAATGACTGACAAGGTAAAGAGAAAATAGGGTTTTAGGATCCTATACAGGGGCTCCTCATCCTGTTATAACAGCTCATGGTGAGAGTTGCCAAGGCTATGCACATGTGGAAATGAACCCTGAACCCGTATTTTTCCTGAGGTTGTTATGCAGACAATAGTTCTGGGAAATGTTAACAGGTGTCTCTTGGGGAAAGGATCCGGGGATCAAATTAGTCTGAAGAAAGCTGAGAAGTAAAAGGAAAAAAGGTTTTATCCCATAGGATTTTATGTTCTGTACATTTCCGAGAGGGGAATTTCTACAGAAGCCGTTCATAAACTAATTTGATAAAGAAATCCTGTTTGCTAGAAGCATCTGGAGAGTTAATTTTGATAGAAGACATGTAAGGGAACATTGAGGTTTGTTTTTAATTAACTTTTTAAGAAAAACATCCTATAAAACTTTAAACAAAAGCGAATTGCATTATTCAGTTCTGTCCTTTGGTCCTTAATATTTTACATAAATATAGTCATTGTATACATATTATTTTATACTGCATTACTTACTTCACATTATCTCCATTATTTCCAATAATTGACACAGTTGACATTATCATCTGATATAGATAATTATATATCTATAATTTTGAAATACCATGGAGCACACAACCAATTCAATTCAATTCAATTAAACAAATGTGCAATATTACTGTTTCAGATCTGGGGTTCTCAACATTTTTCTTATGTAAAAACTCTCAGGGATAAAATACATTCTCATCAGCAATTATGGCTCATTTTGGTGATGGTTTCAGAATCTTCCGGGAGAGGGGGATTGAGGTGGGGAAGGTTGTAATTGTGAGGAAATTCATCCATGATTTTCATTGGCCCTCCCCACCTCTATTCTTGTTGGAAATCATTGTCTTAGACCCTGTGAATTAGACACAGTTCTAATCCTTAAGAGGCTTACCAAAAATCATCAGTTACACGTGCACACACACACATACACACATAAAATAAACTATAACATAAGGCTGGAGATGCAATAAAATCATGCCATAAGAAAACAAAAGTCCTAGGAGGTTACACAGAGAAGGAAGACGATTTATGCTTGGGAATTCTGAAATTCATTTTAAGGAAAACATAGTCTTTGCCTTGTTCTTTTACTTCATCTGACATCCAAGTCATCAGCAAGATCTATAGGTACCACCTCCAAAATCTGACAATAGAGAACACTTACTGAGTGCTTACTACGTACCAGAGACTTTCTTTTTCTTTTCTTTTTTTTAATTGGGGTAGAATTGCTTTACAATGTTGTGTTAGTTTCTGCTGTACAATGAAGTGAATCAGCTATATGTATATATCCCCTCCCTCTTGGAACTCCCTCTTCCCCCTAATCCCACACATCTAGGTCACGAGAGAGCACCAAGCTGAGCTCCTTGCACTATACAGCAGGTTCCGATAGCTATCTGTTTTACACATGGTAGTGTATATATGTCAATCCCAATCTCCCAATTCATCCCACCTCCCCAACCCACCATTCCCCGTGTCCACATGTCTGTTCTCTACGTCTGCATCTCTATTCTTTATTTAGTACTCACAATATCCCTATAAGTAGATATTAGTAGTCTAAATGTATAGAGAAAAGAACTGAGGCACAATGAAGTTGTTACCAAAGTTCCCACAACTGGTCAGTGTTCGGGCCAGGATGATGAACCCAGGGAGTCTTGATTCCAGAACCTGCATCAATCACTATGCCACCCTGCTCCCATCACTCAGAACCCTCTGCTTCTCCTCAAATCCACTCCCTCTGCTCTAGATGAAGCCCCAGCATTTTCTGTGGACTTCTGCAATGGCCTCCTAAATGCTCTTCTACTTTCTCCCTTTGTGAATCCATTCTCCCTACATTGTCCTGAGTGATCTTTCTAAAATATAAATCAGGTCTCCCTCCTCACCTAGAGTAAAACCCAAAGTTCCTGCCAAGATAGAGCGAACAAAGCCCTGAGTGATCAGGCCCCTACTCAGCTTTCACACCTCATCTCACACTAGGCTCCAGGCACTTTGTCTCCCTTTCTCTTCCAGAACTTTCCGTCCTCAGGGACTTTGCACTTGCTCCTCTCTGCCTGGAGTAATATTCCCCAGATTCTTCACCTCACAGGCTCCTTTTCACCCTCCAGGCCTCAGCTTAACTGTCCCATCTCTAATAGACCTTCCCTGACCTCCCAATTAGAAATGCTTCTCTGTTTTCCACTCTCACAATATCATATTTATTTCCTCCATAGCACTTTTCTCTGAAAAATATTTATCTCTTCACTTATTAATAAATTGCCCCCATGAAACTAAAAGTACCCTGAGGACAAGATGCTTGTCTGCTTATTCATTCCTGTTTTCTCAGCAACTCACACAGCTCCTGGCACAGATTCAATGCTCAAACAATATTTGTTAAATGAATGAATGAATGAAGAGTAGAAATCCATAAATAATATGCCAAATTCAAATCTCATGTGCCCAAGTGGCTTGTGACTGCCGCAGATTAATATAATATAATGTAATATAATATAATATAATATAAAATAAACAAGGTGAAAAAACAAGAAATGCAGCAGTCTCACAGATGCTTCTAGACTGTGTTGCATAGTGTTGTCATGGAACAAAAGGTAAAATGAATGTTGGAGATCTAGAGCTTCAGGATTTGCTCGGTCATTGACTTATTTTAGAAGCTATAACAAATAATAATAGGAAAATGAAGAGGAAGGAGAAGGTGAATGTGCAGAAGAAGGGAAAGATATGCTAACATTTATTAATTAGGCCCTGTTCTAAATGCTTTTTATGTATAAACTCACTTAGTTCTCATAACAACTATGCAGGTTCTCTATTGCAGCATAATTAGCTATCCCCAAACTTAGTGGCTTAAAACAAATAGCATTTGGTTATATCTTACAATTATTTAGGTCGGGAGTTTGGGCATTTGTCTGTTTCACATGGCTTGTTCAACTGGTGGTTTGATTGTTGGAGGGTCTAGGACAGCCTCACTCATGATTGGTGCCTTGGCAGTGATGGCTGGGAGGCTGGGCTCTGCAGACCCTTTACCTCCTCCCTCCCCACGTGGTGTCTCCAGAGGGTAGTCGAACTTTCTACGTGGAAGCTCCGGATTCAGAAACTTGGAAGAACATGTCAGTTGTCTAAAAGGCTAGGGTCAGAGTTGACATGCCATCACTTCCAATCTACTCTATTGGTTAAAGCAGTCACAGACCAGCCCAGATTTAAGGGAAGGAGAAATAACCACCAGCTGTTGATGGGAAAAGTAGCAAAGACTTTGTAACCATCTTCCATCTGATATAATAACCCTAGGAGGAAAGGGTACCATCATCTCCAATCTTCAGCTAAGACTACTGAGGCACAGAGAGTTGGTAGACCCAGACAGGACTCTGCCTTAATTTCTATTGTACACTGGTTAAGCAGGGATAGTTAACACCTTTCCTAACTATGTTTTACAGAGCAGAATAGTGATGACCATTGAGTGACAATCATGTACCAAACACTGTGCTCACCACTGTAAGAGGGAAAAAGAGGAATAAAAACCCCAGTTTCTTGTTCTATATGTGAAAATTATTTGAAAATAAAAAACCATAATATACATTGATGAATGAATGAATAAAGAAAATGTGGTATATACATATAATTGAATATTAGTCATCCTTAAAAAAGAAGGAAATCCTGCCATATGCAACAACATGGATGAACCTGGGGGACACTGTGCTGAGTGAAATAATCCAGTCACAAAAGGAAAATACTGCATGAATCCACTTATCTGAAGAATCTAAAATAGTCAAACTCATAGAAACAGAGAGTAGAATGGTGGCTGCCAGGTGCTGTGGGAAGAGGGAAATGAAGAGTTGCTATTCAACGGGTATAAAGTTTCAGTTCTACAAGATGAATAAGTTCTAGAGATCTGCTGTGCAACATTGTGACTATAGTTAACAATACTGTACTGTGCACTTACACGTTTATTAAGGAGGTAGATCTCATGTTAAGTGTTCCTACCATAATAAAAAAGAAGACATTTTCAAAAAAAAAGGGGGAAGAAGAAGAAGAGGTATATAGGTAATAACAAATATGTACTGTATAATACTAATTTTCTTTATGAGATTATATATTCACATAAATATATACCACACATTGGTATATTCTTAAATAAAAGCAAACCTGTACTGGATGGATGGATAGATAGATAGACAGACAGACAGGTAGATAGACAGATGTAGACAGAGATATGAGGAACTGTTATCTGATGTATTCTAAGTAACCCCCATGGAAGCAACACCAGATTTAGCTTCAGGAGATCAAGGTGCTAAAAATAATCGTTAATGACTATGGGACCAGGAGAAGTCACTTAACCTTCTTGGGTCTCTTCATCCATAACGAGGGATTACCCTAGATAACTGCTAGGTTTCCTCCCAAATTTGAGTATCTATGATTCAAGATTTAAAAAGTGCTTTTGTGATACTATATACATGTGTTATGGTATAGCTCCCCTCACCTGAAATAGCTATTTGATCCTGGTTCCAGCAGAGAAGTCTTATCGGCTGTTCTAGGTTGGAGCCACCCTTACAGGAGGAAAAGTTCTCTGATTTCCCCTTCATGACAGGTACACTTCATTCAATACAAGGTGTCTGTCTTGGTCAGCTCAGCTGCTAGTGGGTTATCTCAGCACAGGAGGTGTATGGTGAGAAGAGGGATAATATTGTTATACCAGTTCCAGAGTCAGAAAGTAATATTGTTTACTATGAGTCTATATATCCTGGGGAGTTTAAATGCCAAAGCAGCTCATTCACAAATAGCAAACACCATCTTCAGCAGCTGCTATAACAAAATACCATAGACTGGGTGGCTTAAACTACAGACATTTATTTCTCATAGTTCTAGAGGTTGAAAAGTCCAGGGTCAAGGTAACAGCAGATTCAGTTCTTGGTGAAGGCCCTCTTCCTGGCTTGCAGACAGCCACCTTCTCCTCTGTGCTCACGTAGTCTTTCCTGGGTACACGAGAGACAGCTCTCTTCCTCTTCTCATAAAGGCAGTAATCCTATCATGAGGGTCCCACCCTCATTATTTCCTCTAAACCTAATTATCTTCCAAAGGCCCACCTCCAAATACCATCACACTGGGACTTAGAGCTTCAACATATGAATTTTGGAGGGACACAAACATTTAACCCATAGGAGTGGTTTTGTCCAATGGCACCAAAAGTCAAAACATTCCCAAGAGCTATGGAATCCTCATTATCTCAGGAAATGTGCACTACACAAAATTCTCTGTTTCCTGCTTTTCCTCCTCTCTCAGGAGTATAACATTGGAAGATCAAAATAATTATCACAGAAAAACAACATCAAACTTTCATTTTCCAAGCTAGTCACCACAACAAACACACATTCTTGCCTTGGGCTTTGAAGAGCTCCCTTCATTTCCTCTGTTACTGGCTATCAGTGGGTTTGGGTATGACACACCTTCTTTCTCACTCATAGCCATAAAGGTAAAGGGTACAGAGAGAGAGTAAGACTCACGAAGCCATGACTCATTTTTGCATCTTTTGGTTTTTGATCAAATGCCAACAGATGGCAAGAGAGAAATAAATGAGTCTTTAATAATGGGCTATATGGAAACCAGTAACATTATGGGTGATTATTCAAGTTTCATTATTAATTTTCTTCTTCCTAAATTTGTAAATAAATGTTATACAATAGACAAAGGATACAATCCTAACACTTTCTGGGAGAAGAGAGAAGTTGTACTTTTCAGCTACATGTGTAACTTACACACATGCAAGTAACAGATGAGGTAATAACTGTTTACCACAAAAACTTAGTGTTTCAGATCACCATGGCAAATGTACATTATTTATGTAACAAACTATAAAATGAGCTTGTATTTCAAAATGCATTCATTTTCTTGCCTTAAAAGCAGCGCAAAAGGGAAAATGCTTCCTAAAATGACCCAAATCCTACACAACATAACAAGGATACAGAGGTGGAAGGAACCTGAGAAAATCCAGCCTTCTCATGTTATAAAAGAAGCAAACTATAGTTCAAAGATAAATGACTTGCTCAGGACAACAGAGCCAATGAATATGCCCAAATGAGTCAGTGTCTCCAGAATCTCATCACAAAGCCCTTTTCAGCACCCCTGATGCCTCTGGAAGTGATGGTCTTGGCATTCTTAACCTTTATCCCCCTGGATCATGACATTTTGAAAAGAGAAGATGAAACAGCAGTCCTCCTTTTAAAGTATAGTAACTAGAATGTAGCAGGCACTTATAAATATCTGTGGAATATATCAAAAAGTACGTCATATTGGACAAAAAAATTCTGACCTAACAACACAGCAAAAAAAAAAACAATCACAAGGATGAGAACAAGTTAGATTTCTCTAAGTGTTCCTTGATATAAGTCTTACCTCCTGAACAATATTTTAAATTCTGTATGTGCTGGATTGTATCATTTGTTTATTTTACCTCCCCAAACCATAGCACAAGGAATGTTGTTACAATGGCCATATTTTTGCTCCTGATATCATAGGATAGAATATGTAAAATTATTTTTGTACTGCTTCTTGGGGGTGACAAGCTGTCTGGCAGATGAAATTTTGTTGTTGTTGTTAATAGTTTTGTTGAGATGTAATTCACATACCATATACTTCACTCATTTAAAGTGTACAGTTCAGTGACTCCACCATGTTGTTCTAAAATTTATTGGGGTGATGGTTGCACATCACCCCAAAAAGAAACCTCACACCCCTTAGTTATCACCTCCACCCCCACCCCAGCTCTCAGCCCCCAGCCCTTGGCAACTGCTAATCTACTTCCTGTCTCTGTAGATTTGCCTATTCTGAACTTTTCATATAAATGGAATCACACAATATGCAGTTCTCTGTGTCTGATTTCTTTCACTTAGTATAATGTTTTCAAGGTTCATTCATGTTGTAGCATGTATCAGTACTTCATTCCTTTTTATAGCCACATAATATCCCATTATATGGAAACAACACGTTTTGTTTATCCATTCGTCAGTTGATGGACATTTGGGTTGTTTCCACTTTTTGACTATTACACATAATACTAATATGAACATTCATGAACATATTTTTTCAGGACATAGTTTTCATTTCTATTGAGTATATATCTAGAAGTGAAACTGCTGGATCATTGGCAGATGGGATTTATATATGGAAATATTTTCACTTGCAGGGCATTTGTTATGATTTATTCAGGAAATGAGACACACTAATTGAAACAAGATCTGTCTCATGTAAATTGCTGCCAATTCCTCCAAGGAGGAATTTATCAATCTTGGTTGAACTGGCTTTAAGTCCAGGGCCAGTCCTTGTCATTTTCCTGTTGTAGACCTCCCCACATTTCCCTGGTACACCTCTCCCTCTACTCAGTAAATCCAAGGAATGATTCTGAAAATGCATATTTAATATGGGGAACTTCATGGAAGGAAAAAATCTCTGTTTATCTACCTATCTATCTATCTATCTCACCTCACACTTCCTGAAACAGGTTCTTAAAGAGATTTGAGCCACCTGGATAATCTCAACAAAACTCTACATTCTAAAGTTTTAAATAAAATTACTAATTATTATAATCAGCAGATTGTTTTAGGTCAAATGTAAGAAACAGTAGAGATATAATTTATGTGCTATAGAGACACTTTGTGCTCTATTGCAATCTTTTTCAGATTCAATGTGAACCCTACTTTGGGTCCATTTTATACAGTCTAGAATGTGGCCTTACTATTTTTTAATTATAATAGAACTTAATAGTTTATATACCCCTATTTTCAAAAATTATCTAGTAATATGTTTGACTTAGTTGATATTTAGTACTTGATCAGTAGGACAACTTTCACCCCTCAATGTGTAGCATTGTTTATTTGGCAAAATAAGATCCACTTCATATGCTTTATGTCTGCTTTATGACATAATTTCCAGGAACTCATTGTGGTGAAAACTGGGGACTTTCTGCACCAGTGTGTTGGACTGTACCCTCCTTGACTTCACCATCAGCGATGTTAAAGATGACTCTCCCCAGTTGTGTTATCAAGGTAGCACTGGCAAGAATGTGGTACGGTGACCCCCGGAATCGTGGCCAGACTCTCAGCATTCTACTTCACCAAAATGCACCTGCTAGTGATAAGACTGTGCTCTTCATATCTCTCTCTTCAGAGAAAAATTGAAGGTCTATGTTAACTGTAATTTACCAGGTTCATTTAAGCCCCCAGCTGTTGATCTTCCAAATTTGATAATTCAACTGAAAAGTCAGGTACTTTTCTTTGTATTTAATGCTCTGAATGGCAGACTAAGACCCCGCTGGTTCCTAAACTCTTAGTTCAATTTTGTTATGACTTTTACACTAATTATAACCCCAGTGCCTGATAAACAACTAGGACCTACTCTACAGCACAGGGAACTATATTTAATACCTTGTAATAACCAATACTGGAAAAGAATCTGAAAAAGAACATATATATATATATATATAACTGAATCACTTTGCTGTACACCTGAAACTAACACAACATTGTAAATTAACTATACTTCAATTTTAAAAATGGCTTAAAAATAAAATAAAAATAAATTAAAATAAACTTTAAAAACCCCAGTGCCTTCTCAATTATAAACGTGTAAAATATGATCAGTCAGCCCATTTTACGGTCAGGATTATTATATTCAATTCCAAGGTCATGTAATACAGGGAAAGATGAGGACTTTGGAATGCCTAGACTCAACCCCTGGTTTTTCTATTTGCAAGATGAGTCGTTTGGATAAATCATAATCTACCAGAACCTCAGTTTACGCTTTTATAAATTGGAGGTAATTATAGTATGGCAGAGCCAACACATGTGTTCCCCAAACCCTATCTTATTTTGCTCTTCCTAATCAACAGAAAGATTGTATTTCTCAGTCTTCCAAGGAGTGACCTAGAGGCCATTAGAAGTAGGATGTGGATCGGGAAATTTGAACTTTAAAAACATCTCATGGGTACATCTGGCTCTCTCTTCTCATGCTATGGTAAACTCAGAGGCCATGTGTTAAGATGTGTCTATGCTTTCTTAGAGTCTGTATTTGTCTATGTGGTATCCATTAATCAGAACCAAACGAATGGCCAAAGTTGTTTACATCTCCCCTGTGACCTAGCTTTTGTGAGTGCACAAAAATCATATTACAAACTCTCCAGTCAATCCCAAGTCCATATCCCCAACTGCCTTCTTTATCTAACTCTCACATACCAAGCCAATATTTCCCCTGCCCTAAAGCACTCAGGGCCAGGTACCAGATAACTAGAGACCACCCCTATAGCCCTGAGCCCACCAACATTATTCAAACCAGTCCTAAGCAGTTTCCCCGCCCTGCCTTGCCCTCCCCACAGAAAATACCCTAAAGGGTCTGGACCTATGCTTTTTCCCTTATTCCTACTTCTGCCTCCTAACTAACTCTGGCGCCTCCCCATGTGGCCCTGCATGGTAAGTCATGCCTCTTATTTCTAGGGGAACTGGGAATAATGAAAAACTTTTCTTTCAATGGCATTGATCTCTTATGTTGTCACTCAGTCACATTTATAAATTAAGACCCAGGCAGAAATCAAGATGATGGTCTCATAAGATGAAGAATCCTTCCTGACTAGCGTTGGATTTTACATGACTGGGTGATAAATGTTTGTTTTGCTAAAGCACTGCAATTTTAGGGGTAATTTGTTACTACAGCTTAATTGAACCTGTCCTGACCAATACAAAATCCTCACATTCCAAGTGTCTTTCAATGATTATGAAAAAATAAATATATGTACACTATGTAACAGTTGATGGTACAAAGTAGGAACTCAAAAAATGCTAGTTGTTATGATGACGACTCAACAACAATGTCAAAAAGTAATGTATGAAAATAAAGCAAGTATGATCTGTTTATTACTCGATCAAGTGAAAATAGCAAAACAGCTTTTCACCAAATGTGGAGCATACGATTGAAATATTGACTCACAACACAGATTGTGGTGTACCAAAAAATACACTTTGGCAGTTTGTTCAAAGAGATAGGGAGTCACCCTCCTCAGAAACTGGAAACATGAACAGACGAACAAAAGACTCATTCCTTGGGAGGGGCACTCCCTGTGCTAGACATCACAGACAGAAAACAACAATGAATACAAACGAAAACCCATATCAAAATACACAGGCAGATGTTATAAATAACAGGCATTGCTTTGCTATGCAGTTTTTTTCTTACATGGACAACCTACATAGCCAGGACAATTTATTTATTAAGAGGTAGTTAATGATGCATAGGAGGCCACTTAGTTTGTATAACTCTTTACAGTTTACAAAACACTCTCACAAACATTCTAATAAGAGCCATATGAAGTGATCAGAGAAGTTATATGCTATTAGTATACAAAAGAGAAGTCACCTGTGTACAACTGCCCACTTCATATGCTACTTCCAGAACTTAAAAATTGTATCTTTCTTCTAACAGTCAGGAAAAAGTTAGAGGCAATGGGTGGCATTAGGATCCATACAAGTAACCTACAAACTTGCTACTCACAGTACATCTATGGACTAACACCATTGATATCACCTGAAGTTTGTTAGAAGCTCAGAATCTCAGGTCCCATTCCAGACCTGCTGAGTCAGATTCTGCTTTTCAACAAGATGTCCAGGTGCTTCCTACACTCATTAACACTTGAGAAGCAAAACCCTAAAATAATATTTCTAACTGTGTGCCTGAGATTTGGGAACCTCTGAATTGAAGAGGGAAAATAGCATGTAGACTCAGGAAAACAAGACTAAAATATGATTGCAACTAATTAATCTGAAAACTCAACCATTTTAGTGTATTCTACCTGAAAGTGAAAACTATTAATGGCATGGGAGACAAGATTACTTGGAGTCCAGAAATAAGAAGCCTAAAAAGCAACGGTTTTGCCTATGTCTTCTATACCATTCGATAAAGATGGCTCTCACCTACCAGTCTTCTATACCATTTGATAAAGATAGCTCCCACCTACCAATCCACATGTTTGTTCTGAGAGACAATGGGTGCATTTGATCATCAAAGTTGAATGCCCTACATAATATCTTCATAATCTAATTTTATGTTTTTCTTTCAACTTTCTGATTATAATTTTACTACCCATCTCATGTAGTTTTTTTGACATAGAGAGAACTGACCAAACAAACAGACCAAAACATTCTAGCTCACCAGCAATTGTACCTTCCATTATAACTTAATATATTGTCTGCCTATTTTTAAAATCAGTTGATTTGAGTGGTTAGGACAAACAAATATACCTGAGTCCATTATGAATCCAATAATAAACTTTGTTTTTCTGGACACTGATGACCACTTCCTAGAAACATGACTGTGAGGTTATGGTGGAATGGCAACATGGTATGTCTGGATAATGGTGACAAACACTTATTAAGCACTTAGAGCAAATAAATGTTTGTCTCTATTAAGTAATTTAATTCTCATAAGTCACATTATTATTCCCATTTCACAGATGAGAGAACGGAGGCACAAAGTCATTAAGTAACTTGACTAAGTAATGAGGTGACAGAAATAGGGTTTTAATCCAGGCAGTCTGGCACAAAAAGCCACCTCTCTTGACCACCTTGCTATATTTCTTCCATCCTGTCTCTCAGTAATTGTTACATATTAGCCTCTTCCTCTTTATTTCCCCCACCCATCATTTTGGATTAAAACATTAACAGACCTAAAGTATCAGGAACTAGAGGTCTTGGTATAACCAAGAGATTAAAGCTCCAAGCCTCAGTAAGTAACTCTTTCACCTATGTGGCTGAGGAAGCTCCCCTGGGGCTTACAGGTTAAACCACAGATATGCTAGATCCTAAAAAGATATTCTCTACTTTGCACCTCCTTGGATTTTCTTCCCCTGGTATTCAGAATGGAATGGTACAGAAGGCAAGGCTGGATAGGGCCAGGGAAGGGGCAGGAGACAGAGGTGACTTTGGTGGGGGCTTAGGCAAAGAGGAGTCTGTAACTCCTTAACAAGTAACAGTATTGGGGTTTGAGCCAACAGTTCTATAGAAATACTAAACGTGCTTTGCCTTACTTGGATCTCCATGGATATATTTCTCTTGGGACCATCCACGGAAGTGGCTGTGGCCACAAAGAACTCAAGGATTTGCAACCCTAGATCTCTGGCCAAATACCAGTATTATCCACAGGACAAGCACAACAGAAATAGCATGTCATTTTACAGATTAAAAAAAAAAAAACTGGTAAACTGTAGAATAAAGATCTTTACCTCCATTCCTGTAAGATGGGCAGAATGAACCTGGACCAAGTTCTCTAAGGTCTCTCTTAGAACCTTTGTAGTCCTCTGCTACAGATAACTAGGATTGTCCAGTGACTCGTCCTTGTGACATCAGATAAGTGATTTGCAATCTTTTCTCTGCCTGCCCAGCACATATTTCCATAGGTTACAGTAATACTTCAAATGAGATTTGTATAAAACTACACATCTTCCTCAACTTCAATGGGGCAACATCCCCATAAACCCATCATAAGTTGAAAATATCCTAAGTGAAAAATGCATTTAATACACCAAACCTACTGAGCATCGTAGCTTAGCCCAGTCTACCTTAAATGTACTCAGAACACTTACATTAGCCTACAGTTGGCAAAATCATCTAGCACAAAGCCTACTTTATAATAAAGTGTTGAATATCTCATGTAATTTATTGAATACTGTACTGGAAGTGAAAAACAGAATGGTTGTCTGGGTGTACAATGGTTGTAAGTGTATCGGTTGTTTATCCTCTTGATCGTGTGGCTAACGGGGAGCTGTGGCTCATTCCCACTGCCCAGCATCATGAGAGTGTATCGTACTGCATATTGCTAGCGAAGAAAAGATCCAAATTCAAAATTTGAAGTAAGGTTTCTACTGAATTCATATCACGTTTGCACCGTTGTAAAGTCGAAAAATTCTAAGTTGAACCATCGTAAACTGAGGACCGCCTGTACATGTTCCTGCTCCCTTCAGTACAAAATAATGAAGTCATGTTGCTCAGTACTTTTAAGATGCATTTGGAAATGTGCTAAATACATGTCATTGCCCCAGGGAGAAAAAAACATTTTAGTGAAAATAAGCAGCAGTGTGAGACTCCAGTATAAACTTAAACTGAACTTGAACATGTAACTAGTTCTAACATGTCTAGTGACTAATAACTGGGCTTTTTTTCCCTCCTTGTTCTTAGCAATATCAAAGAGACAGAGACTGATCAACAAGCAGTAACTAATAACTGCAGCGACTTACCTCATTCTATGCTTGTTAGAAAAGTAAAATAATTTAGTTTGTTATATATTTATAATTTATTTAACAAATCTCCCAATGTTTCCAAATATTTGCCATCTATTTATCTATCTATCTATATCTATCTATCTATCTATCTATCATTATCTAGAAAATATTAGGATAACTTCCCAAGAGTCAGGAAGGAGTGGTTTCCACATGATCACCCCAGCAAATAAAAATAGTAACATTTAGTGTTAACTAAATTCTTTATAAGTATTGATTATGGCAATTGATGGGTTCATTCACTCTTTACAAGGGATTGTACAAGCCTCTAAGTGTGTATTTACTTAATATTTTTTAGAAACTAGATTTAGAATTCTCAAAAACGTAAAGTTAAACAAGTCACCTATTTTTAACTCGATCTGGAGTTTAAAAATATTGGCAAAAAATGCACACATTTCTGACAGTTTAAAGTATTTTCTGCATTTATGAACCACTGCTTTACTTTTTCAAAGATTTAATAGCTTAAGAAGCATAAAAATTACTGATTTCTATGCAGTAAATTAGAGTGCAAGACACTGTGATGAACTGTAAAAGGAAACATTAAGAGGAGACCAGAAAATTTACAGTAGCCAAGACATGGAAGCAACCTAAGTGTCCATCAATAGACGAATGGATAAAGAAGATGTGGTACACGTATACAATGGAATATTACTCAGCCATAAAGAAGAATGAAATAATGCCATTTGCAGCAACATGGATGGGCCTAGAGATTATCATACTAAGTGAAGTAAGTCAGACAGAGAAAGACAAATATCATATGATATCACTTATATGTGGAATCTAAAAAAAAATGATACGAGTGAACTTATTTACAAAACAGACTCATAGACATGGAAAACAAACTTATTGTTACCAAAGGGGAAAGGGATAATTTAGGCATTTGGGATTAATAGATATACACGTAAAATAAACAACAAAGACCTACTTATAACACAGGGAACTATATTCAATATCTTGTAATAACCTATAATGGAAACAAATCTGAAAAAGAACAGATAGATAGATAGATAAACTGAATCACTTTGCTGTACATCTGAAACTAACACAACATTGTAAATCAACTATAGTTCAATTAAGAAAAGAAAAGAGGAGACCAGATAGTTCACCACATCAAAATGAGATTCAACAAGAATGAAGTTGGTAGAGAATTTTGAAGGAGGGAAAGTGCAATTGTAAACGAGAAAAGCTAAATGCCACAAATAAATCAATTTAAATACCAGATGAAAATAATCAATGTTTCAGAGCATAAAATAAGAAATAAGTTACAATTATGAGAGCTGCAATGCCAGATATTCAGGACAAAAGTTAAAAACAATTCAATGCACACATTCATTTTAATAACTACTAAGATCAGCACGAAAGAGTTTATGTTACACCTTGTGTAACTATAAGCAAAGCTGAAATGAACACTTTTACATTTATATTGGTGCCAAGCAATTATTCTTTCAAGTTTCAAGAACTCACTGAACCAAATCACTGCATTAAGTATGATCAATATCACCAAACTGGCATCCAGAAGGTTTTTATGAGTTTACTTTTTCACCAAGTGTCTGATTCCCATACCATTGCTAACTCTGGGTATTGTTTTTTAATTAAAAATTTTCCTAATTGCTAAGCAGCAAAATCATACAACATTGTCTTTATTTTTTATTTCCAGTGAAGTTGAACACATTTTTTGCATGTTTCTTGGACTTTTATATTTGTTTTAGAAATTTCCTGCTTATGCCTCCTGCCCAATTTTCTGTTGGAATATTCATTTTTCTCTTATTGACCTACAAAAGCTTTCAAATATTCTGACTATTTATATGCCATATATGTTAAAAATAGTTTTCATGATTGCAAATTTGATCTCTGATTTGTTTAAACAACTCTGCTCTATTTGAGAGGCATGTAACTGAGTTATAGACTATTTAGGCTCAGAGCAACAGGTCTGTATCTAGCTGACCTTACACACTCATTGGCTTTCAATGGGTCTTCTGTTTACCTCAAAGATAGATGGCTTCCCAGGCTCACACTTGGGTCCTCTGTCTTTCTCTCCCCCTACATCTTCCTTCAGAAGTTCATGTACTCGAGTAGTTTTCACAACTCTGAGCTGATAATTCCTAAATCTATGTCACAGTTCCTGATGCAGTCTACCATAAAAGCCAGTAGTATGGATTCATCTGCCTGATGAACCCTTTCATTAAGATTCCATTCATTTATTTACCCACTCAAATGCATACAGCATCTCTTAAGCAGACCTAGTACCTATGAAGTAAAGTGACATTTCATTATTTTAAATTCAAAGATTTCCAACCAAGGTCAGCCGCTGCCCCACAAACTATCCTTCCTCTCCAACTGTTAATTATATCCCCAACTTTCTGCTGTTTTATCTAAAAATGTCATTACTCTTTGCTCTCTGTTGTTACCACATGCAATCAATCTCTGTTCATTTTTCCTCTAATGGCTCAAAAATTAACTCTCTTTTTTTTCACACAACTGCCACTCCGGTCCATGCCCTCATCATTTGGCACCTGTTGAACTGCCTTAACTTCCCATTGGCCTCACTGATTCCCACCTGTTTCCCACTTCAGTTGATTTTGTATCTTGAGCTGGACTGTTCTTCCTGCAGGATGGCTCTGAAAATGTCACTGCTCTGTTCAAGAATCTCAAGTGCTTCCTCTGCCTATGTAAATGAGCCCAAATCCACCTGACCCTCATTAGAAGTTTCTAATAAGTTGATTCTACTGAGCTTAACTCATCTCCCACTACTCTGTGTCAGAAACACAACGTTAGCATTGTTTCTGCACTGTCCTCCACACATTCCTTCTCACCTTTGCTCATCAATTCTGTCTGATTTATCCTTCACTTCTCTCTATCATTCAAACACCATCCACCCAACTCTTCACAGCACAGCTCAAGTCTTCTCTCTTCCAGGAAGTTGGCCCCAACTAAAACCATAGTTTGGTTTTCTTAGAACTGGAGCAGACTTCACAGAGTGCCCTCAAGGACTCTGAGCCTCAAAAATCTTAAATTCTGTTCAATAAAAATTTCTGAAACACTCGTTATGCACAAAGCCCTGTGCTAGGAACTGGAGATGAGGAAAATAAATAGACGTGATCCCTCCTTTCAAGGAGCTTATGCCGACTGGAGTGGACAAGTACATAAACATATTTTATTAAAATATGGGAAGTTCTAAGTTGGAGGTAAACACAGTGCTGTGAGAGTGAGAAAAGGGGGCATTTAATCCAACTAGGGGTTCAGGGAAAGCTTCCCAGAAGCGATATCATGTGACAAGAATGTTAAAAGATGAGCAAGAGCTATTAAGACAAAGAAAAATGGGAAGAGAGTTTGACGCAAAGGGAACAAAATAAATAAAGCCAGGGACATAAACGGTGGGAAGGGAATGAGGAACTAGTGGCAGTATTATTAGACTGTAATGTTGAAGCAAGAACTGTTGAGAGATAAGACAGGAAGCAACCAGAGGGAGTAAGCCAGGCCTGTAGGGCTACGTAAACTATATTAAGAGCTTTGCACTCTGATCCGTAAATGATGAGGAGCCATTAAAATTGTTTAAAGAAGGTTAGGGCTTCCCTGGTGGCGCAGTGGTTGAGAATCTGCCTGCCAATGCAGGGGACACAGGTTCGAGCCCTGGTCTGGGAAGATCCCACATGCCGCGGAGCAACTGGGCCCGTGAGCCACAATTACTGAGCCTGCACGTCTGGAGCCTGTGCTCCGCAACAAGAGAGGCCGCGATAGTGAAGAGGCCCGCGCACCGCGATGAAGAGTGGCCCCCGCTTGCCACAACTAGAGAAAGCCCTCGCACAGAAACGAAGACCCAACACAGCCAAAAAAAAAAAGAAGGAGTTTAAATGATGAGGTTTTGTAGAGTATTCTCTGTATATTGTAGAAGCCAAATTGAAGGGAAGCAAGACAGGAGAAAGCAGACTGACTACATATTGCAGGGTGCCAAGCAAGAGAGGATAAGGGCCTGCAAAAGGTCATTGGTATTAGGGATGGGGCTCAAAATATAGATTTGAAAAAGTATTTAAGAGCTAAAACTGTTAGAACATGCTGATTGTCTAGACATGGAAGGTTAGGGGAAATGAGAAGTCTCACATGACCTCTTAAGTCTCTGGTTTGAGCATCTAGATGGTGGTGCCAGTAATTAAACTAGAAATAAAGGAGCCATACTACATTGTGGGGCATGGGGGATTGGTGGTGAGGACTGGAGATGGTGAGCAGAGAATGACAATGAGGACAGTTGTTGGATACATTGAATTTGCAATTCCTATAGGATATATGAGGTCAAAGGTAAAAATTTGGCATTGATCATTATTCCTCTGATGGATAAAACAATGATAGTGCTGAGATTCCCCAAGCAAAGTGTGTAGAGACAGAAATGAAGACATTAGAACTCTGGGGTACACCGGTGGTCAATGGATACAGAGGAGAGGAAGAATCCATAAAGACCAGAAAGGAATAACCAAGGAAGCAGGAGGATACCAGGACAAATTGGAGTCAGGAAGTAAAAGCCAGAGATTTTTAGCATGGGGTGTAAGATAAGAACCAAGAAAGCATCCTTGGGCTTGGTAATATGAAGTTCACTGGTGACCTGTATAAGTGAGTGTGGACTCCAAACTGTGATGAGTTAAAGAGTAGATGAATTACAGTCATGCAGTGGAACTCTGCTGAGAAGGAAAGCAGAGGAGTTAGAACACAACTAGTGGGGCTTCCCTGGTGGCGCAGTGGTTGAGAGTCTGCCTGCCGATGCAGGGGACACGGGTTCGAGCCCTGGTCTGGGAAGATCCCACATGCCACGGAGCAACTGGGCCCGTGAGCCACAACTACTGAGCCTGCGCATCTGGAGCCTGTGCTCCGCAACAAGAGAGGCCGCGATAGTGAGAGGCCCGCGCACCGCGATGAAGAGCGGCCCCCGCTCGCCGCAGCTGGAGAAAGCCCTTGCACAGAAACGAAGACCCAACACAGCCAAAAAATAATTAATTAATTAATTAATTAAAAAAAAAAAAAGAATACAACTAGTGGGGATGCAGGGCCAAGAGACAACTGACTAAGGCTAAAGGAAAAATGATTACAGAGGCAGACAGTAAACTAGTGGTCATTATTTAATTCATTACTTCTTAAAAAAATGTATTTATTTTATTAACTTTTGGCTGTGTTGGGTCTTTGTTGCTGTGCACAGGCTTTCTCTGGTTGCGGCGAGTGGGGGCTACTCTTTGTTGCGGTGCACGGGCTTCTCATTGCGGTGGCTTCTCTTGTTGTGGAGGACGGGCTCTAGGGCGCACGGGCTTCAGTAGTTGCAGCACGTGGGCTCAGTAGTTATGGCTCACGGGCTGTAGAGCGCAGGCTCAGTAGTTGTGGTGCTCGGGCTTAATTGCTCCTTGGCATGTGGGATCTTCCCGGACCAGGGCTTGAACCCGTGTCTCCTGCATTGGCAGGTGGATTCGTAACCACTGCGCCACCAGGGAAGCCCCTTAATTCATTGCTTTAAGGAGAAAACAAGAAAGCAGTCTACAAACATACAGTTCAATACCCAAATACCTCTTTCAGTCACAAGACCAGAAAAGAATAAAGTCACATGCACTGGCACTGACTTTGGCAGAATTCTAACCACATCTTTGTGTACAGGAAAATGATGAAGTTTCTGCTCTTGCCAGGAATCAGATGCATGTCAAACTGGTCAGGCATCTCCTGGAATAACTCAACTTTAGGGTGTAATCATTTGCTTTCAGGGAAGCTGGGCACCACCATTTCTGTGAGGAGTCACTGCACCACCATGTGGCCGAGTTTTTCTCAACTTTCTCCCACAAGTAGTTCTGGTTTGAATCACAGAAAAGGAGAATTCTGCAGCTGGAAGAGACCTCAGGGGCCCTCTCCTTATTGTACAGATGAGGATTTGCCTAATTTTTCAAAATCTTTTTATTTTAACTTGTATATCTTGTGCATATATGAGCGATTATATATATATATATATATATATATGTATATATATATATAAGGCAGACAACAACAAAAAAACATATACCCAATCTTTAAATACTCATTTAAACCCAAGAATAGCATCCCTATCAGACTCCCTTGTTTTAAGTCTAACACAGTGATGAGATGCAGCAGTTTGCACTGATCCTTGTTCCTAAACTAATCTTTAGCAACAATCATATTGCCAAGAGGTTATTATGATATTTTGTATAAATTAAGCCATTTCAAATTATATTTTTAAAATGTATGTGAGCTCAAATGGAATGGTGAAATAGGAAACAAGCCTACTTAGGATCAATTATCTTAAGATACAAAACTCATTTCTCTGTTATCATTTTGCTTTTCTATTTATGATTTTCTCTGATAATATGAGTAACAGATATCATAAAGAAAGCTTGGAGATTTCAGAGGGGAAAGAGGTATTAAAAATAACTCAAAATTCCATAACCCAACAATAATCTTTCTTAAGATTTTGGCACTTTCAATACCTTCTATATGTTTAAGTTAAACATATCAAACTAGCCATTTTAGTATAGCACAGGGAACTATACTCAATATTTTGTAATAACCTATAATGGAAAAGAATCTAAAAAAGAATAAATATACACACACACACACACACACATATATATATAAATTGGAAAAACATAGTCATTTTATTTATTCCATGGAATTAGCTAAGAGTTAAAAAACTTTCTCATATTTACAGAAGTTCTTTCACTCCTTATTTTAAGCCCACCTAACCAAAATAGTCACTTGGAGACTTTAAACAAATGTCAAACTTGGAGTCAACTTGGAGACTTTAAACAAATGTCAAAGAGTTAAAACAGAGCAACACTGACAAGGTTTGGGCAAACTTTGTCCAAGATGGCATCTTTAGCCCAACCACTCACGTGTTCATCAATGTGTTGCCCTTAATTATTTCTTAAATTCCTTACTGTGTTGGCTTCTCCCTGCATCTTTTTATCTGCCAGTCCAAAGATGTTTCCACTGATTCTGGATCATTTGGAAAGGGAACACCCTAAATTAGCAAACTACAACATTTGAAATGCTTCAAATCAAAGCAATGGACTCCTCCTGAATGCAATATTAATAAAAGTAGTATTAGTAATGGTGAGAACAATATATGAAGCTCTTATAAGTGCTTTACAAAGCTCTCATTTAATCACCCCGATTTTACAGTGAAGGGTTGTTAAGAAATGGCCTTGCCTCACAAGCTAATATTCAGGTGGTCAGCCTCTGCCCCAAACCCTGTTTCAGTAACCAGAATCCCATAGTTCAAGACATTTTCCAGGGACTCAATGCTTAACCAACCCCAGATTTTCTGATTCTTTTCAACCTACATTAATGTAATTATATCACAAGTGCAGTGACTAACATTTTGAAAAAATACCTGCTTCTCTCTTTTGATTTTTTGAATAGGTCAGCCCAAGGAGTCCATTTGTCTGGGGGAATACTAGAATATTTTACAAAAGGAATGCAAAGGGAAAAACTGAGCAAATATTCAGCTTCTGATATACAAAATAGATTTATTCAGAAGACAATTTTTATTTTCCTGAGAAAATAGAACTCCTTTATTCCCCACATTAAGACCCAACATCTACAGAGGTTGCCTGTAGTATGGGAACGATAGAGCCCTGGACTTATGATGGGCAAGGCCCCTGTGAGGCTTGATGTTCAAAGATAAAAGGAATATATGACTTGGGAGGTAAAAGACAAAGTCACCCCCTGCTTCATTTTTTAATAAAAGAAAGAAAGTTGGGGATGTAGGAGAGCCAAGACTGTTAACCACGTGTGTCCCGAATGCCCCCGTTCCAGGCTTTGGTCCCTAGAGGGGGAGGTACAGTTGGGGAACACTGTGGGCAGGAGGAATTGCTTATTGCCTGTTCCCCACTCAAGACTTGGAGAATAACTACCTCTTGCACCAACCTGGCACACAACCATATCCATTAGGAAGCCCAGAGTGGAGGGAATCTCAGAAGTTCAGCTTTCCAAAGCAATCCTTGGTTCCCATGGGCTGTGGGGGACTGAGGCAAGATCCACAGATCAGACACTGATTCCACAGCAGACAGTGACCTTATTACAGAGACTGACGTGGACCTGTGGGCCAGTGGACCAGCGGGAGGACATGGTAGAGACCCAGGCCTGCAGCCAGTGGGAACCAAGCCCAACCAAAGGGGCACGGCTGGGTTCTGAGCAGCCAGGAGAGAAATGGGGCAGCAAGATACTAGTCACCGACTTCACAGGAAAATGCCAGCAAAGAAAACAGCAGCCAGGTAAACAGGAACATCACCTGGGTTCCAGAGAACACAGGACCCAAAGACACAAAGTCTTCCTCTCAGACCTTCTTCCTCACAGGTATAGATATCAGCTCTGGGAGAAACACAGGAGAGGGGAGCAATCAGAGAGAATGCATTTCCCCCCACCTAGACAGACTGAGCATTACCTAAAGGAACTGATTAAATTATCAACTTTTTTCCCCCCTGATAGCCAGCAGGTGAGTCCTGCTAAAGATCAGATGAGCTCTAGGCAAAAGAAAGAAATAATATTCGGGAAGGATCCGGGTTAAGGGCTAAGGTGGATGATTTAACACACACCTCTATTTTCACTCCTTCCTAAAATCAGAACTGCAGTAAAGGAAGCTTTGAAGAGACACAGATCCACAAGAATGGGAGAACAGAAGAGACCCCAGCAGCACATTCTGGAAACTGGAAAGAGATGGGAAAGTGACAACTAAACTCACTAGGTCTGAGAAAGCTGAATCCCGGACTGACAGTAGACAAAGCTGCAGAGAACCAACCCAATTAACATCACAAAACCTTCAAAGGTCTTGGGAACTGGAAGTCCCAAGATCTCTGGAACTTGAAGGGCCTCTGAAATAAGAAGGCCTGAGTGAACATTATTTCAGAAGCAATTAGAGTCCCTAGATTCCCTCGTCTTCTCTGTGTTTCCCTTTTCCCAGTTTGGCAGAAGTCTGAAGATTTTTGTTCTCTGAAAAGGGTAATAGAGGAATTCTGGATCTGGAGGACACAGGTGCAGTGGCTGGTGTAGGTACCTGATCCAAAATATCGAGTGAGGGGCTGTGCATAGTGAATGCTGAATGCGACAAACTCTTGGCATCTTCCCCCGGCTCCGCTTTGAAAACTCTAGCAGAAAGACACTTACACTCCTGGCAGGAAGTTGGAATCCAGCCAACTAGTCTAATTCAAGCAACGTGGTGCAAGACACAGACATGATGAGGACTATCTTCACTACATCTCTCATCTCAATTGAATCATCTTTTTAAATTGAGTAGAGAATATGCTAGGGAGCCAGGTCCACATTCATTCATATCTGTCCCTGGCTTGTCGTGACCTTGAGCTGATCGAAGTTCCTACGATCTCCTCTACTCCTTCAACTTTAGCCAGCTGAGGATGCTTCTTTCATACCAAAGAATCCCCCTGCATTGCCCTATTCCGGAGGGCTGCATGTAGGTGGTGAGATGCAAAGCAGAAGATACAAAGCAGCTATTCCATTTGACCGCATTTCTATCTGATGCCCAAAGCCTGGTCCACATGACAGCCCTGCAGATTGTGGTGACTATGGGGTCAGCTATGTGGTGACTCCTACGTTTCTCACTCACGATCTTGTCCATTGACTTCCCCAAGGGGATCTTATAAACTCTCAGAAAAACTAAAACCAAACCATGATCCAGAGACTCTATTGAGCTTTTCATCTCCTGGGAACAGTCACAATACTTGCAATATGGCTCTTTCTATACACAAATAGATTTATGCGTACCACTCAGATTTTCAAAAACTACACGAAGCACTCTTTATGGATTCACACACCATTGTGAACTATAAACCTTAGTTGTCACAGGAAAGTAAAGATATGAATGAGTGCAGCATGGCGGCTGCCACTGAGATCACACCTGGTCTAGCCCATGCACTCATGGCTGTAAGTCACACCGAAGACTTAGCTAACCCTCTGGGAAGCATGAGGGCACAAGCAATACCTCTCTGGGGTGCTTCTAAAAGAGAGGAATACAAAGAAAACAGAGGCCTTCTCTTCCACATTGATGAAGACCACCCAGCTCTGCCACCTAAGGGCTTCAAGGCCCTACTTGTGTTGCTACTTGACAAGAACAGGATTTCTCTGTGTGGGAGCATATAGGAAACACCCCTTAAAAATTGCCAAGTGTACTTAGGTGACAAGAGTGGTAGAGAAAAATGGTCAAGAGATTGGGCTCTCAGATGAATTCAAACCCAGACTCCAAAACCTACTAGCTCTCGCCTTAGTCAATTTACATAACTTATCAGAATTCAGTCTCTTTATCTGTAAAATAAGGGTTGTTATGGTCACACATTTTTTTGTTCAATCAATACCATTCACACATTTGTTGAAGAAATACTTTTTGTGCATTTATTCTGTGCCAGGCACTCTATTGGCACTTAGGATGCATCAGTTAAAAAGAGAGAGAGATTTATCAAAACATTCCCTGCCCTTACAGTACTTATATTCTAAAGGAGGATATAAACAAAAAGTAAACACTAAGTAAACATAGTAAATATGCAGTATATTAGAAGGTAAGTCCAAGGAGGAGAAAAAGCAGGGAACTGGAAGTTTGGGGTGTTTTAAATAAGAGGTTTAAAGTAAGCTTCAACAAGAAGAAAACAATTGAGCGAAGACTTAAGGGAGTAATGTAGGGATTACGCGACACAGTGCAATTAAATGCTCTTACCGTACACCTCTCCTGGCATAGCAGGTGCTCAGCAAATTATGCTGGTGATGTTGGGAGGAAGAGGAGAAAGAGGAATGGCAAGAGATCAAGGTTCCAAGTGGGCAGATGAGTGGGACAGCAGGATGTAACATATGGACTATTCTTGTGAAGATGACGCTCTTTAATAATAGTAACTATTACTTATCGAAATTTGCCTATGTGCTAAGCATAGTGCTAAATTTTAAAATATTTTATCTCATCTAATACTTGTAAATAGCCCTATGAAGGCAAATTGAGGCTGACAGAAATAAGTCATTGGCTCAAGGTCACACAGCTAGCCAGCAGTAAATTAGAGGTCGCCAGAACCTTGGCCAGGTGCTTCTGCTACTGGCACTCTTGGTCCCCTTAATGCTCTGCTTCCCAGGTTTGTTCTCAGGCACCAGTGAGACCAGTGGAAGCGTGGGTCACAAGCAAGAAACGGAGGCATGTATGGAGTGACGGGGTCAGGACTATGTCTCTCTCTTCATCTGCACTGGATGAGCTGCCTGGCTGAGCACTAATACCATATAACTTAGAAAGTCGGCTAGACAACAATCCTCCCTGAATAGAACAGGGAAAGACACTGTGGAACCACCTAATTGGGGGGGGTTTTAAATAATAGATTAGAACTTCTTCAAGCTAGACAGCCTCTCCCAAAGTGTGCTTCTTAGCAGCCCAGGCCCCAAAGATGCTCCACAATAAAAGAATAATTGGTAGTCCAGTAGGCATGAGGCCCCTTGTCTGCAGCATCCACCCAGGGTGTGGTCAGGGGAAGACTCAATGATGCACATGGGTTGACTGACTCCAGAGGAAGCTGTGCAATTGGGTTAATCCAGTGCTCCTCAGACACAGTTGATTACAGAAGCCACCTGACCCGTGGGAAAGCTGGTCTGCTGCTCTGAGGCATGCCCTACACATGGAGAGGAAACCAGTGGTGTTTTCAAGATTCCTCTCAAGCTAATGAGAAAATATAGTTTAAACTTAAGTTCAAATCTATGCTCAGAAAGCAAGCCCTCTCATGCATTAAAATGTTGGAGGGAAGAGAGAAAGGCCTTGGAACACGAGAAAACAAAACTGAGAAATTTTACACCATGCCTTGGTTTCACAAAGAGCAGAAACTGAAACCAACAGACATTTCTGTTAAAGGGTTCACCTTCTGGAGCCCTGCAACCCAGCAACGATCTCATATTATCTCAAATAAGCAAGAGATTTCCCGCCACAAAGCCAGAGGGCAAAACAAGTCTGCCAGACCCTTCAACAGACACGGCAGCCTAAAGGGCTCACATCAACACAGGAACATTTGAACAGAGAAGGGGAGACAAGGCGAGCCACCTCCTGTCCCACTTTCTCTGAGGCTGTGAAGTCTGCCACTTGCCACACGAGTGGCAACATGAACCTGGGCAGCTCCAATACACCAAAAAAAAAAAAAAAAAAAAAAAAAAAAAATGGGGGAAGTGACACTGGGTGACATTCTCCATGAGAGAAATGAGTAATAGTGTCAAAATAGTGCATGGTCTACTGCCCCTAGAGACTTCAGCATGACACCTCCCCCACCGAAACAGTGAGCCAGCAACAAATAGCAAATGTCACAGAAAACAAACCTCTTGCTTTTGGGTCCCCCCCCTCAGCTGAGGCTTGGAAGGGAGGAGGCCAGCTGAGAACACAGAGGTGGTGAAAAGTCACACTGTGAAGCCCCTGTAGTGCTTTTATTCACAGGCAACATAATTGAGCATCCCTATGTGCCACGGTCATGCTAAGTTCTCTTAAAAATATTTTATTGCATTTAAGTGAATATCCAGGGCAGCCACAATCAACTTTGTTAATAATGTAAACATCAGAAACCTCACCCACACACACACCTCCCTTCCCAATCTACTGTATTATAAATAAAGAGGAAATTTAGAACAGGTAGCCAGTTCAAGCCAGCCTGCCTTGCCTGAATACCAGTAGAAGCAGAAAGGATATGCTGAAAACAGATAAGCAAATAGGTCTCTTCTAACGTTATCCCCATCCCCCCATGATGGTACCACCTTCTCATTTCCCCTTCTGCTGCCACTCCGAGTCACTGCACAGCTCTGATCACATGACCCTGAATGTGGCAAAACCAAACATGGGGCACCAGGGGAAGCAAAGTTGTAGCAACTACAAAAGAATTTTTTCAGGTCAGGGCTTCATTATAATATGGGATTAATAAGGCTATCCCTGTGATAATGCTTCCATCTTTACTACCATCTGCACTGCCACAATTCCCTCCTTGTCCTCAAACAAAGAGACACAAGTTAGAGGGAAAAGATACATTCTATTCTCCTATTGTTCACTGACTAGATCCCCAGTGCCTAAAGGACATATCTGGCATATAGTAAATTAAATATCTGTTAAATAAATCTGTTGCTAAACAAAAACAGTCGCCTTTCCCTAGGAGGTAAGATGGGTAACAAATCACTTGAAAATGTGGTCAAGTTTTTTACGTTTATGTAAATAAATGAGATGAAGAGATGGGTCCTATGAATGTGCTTCAGGATGGGTCTATAAGTTTTCTTGCTTTGTTATTTTTGGTGTGTTTTTAATTAATCCTTATGTGCCATTAACTAGGAATCCATAGGTTGTATATGTTATTCTTACCAGGTATTCATTCCCACAGCACCTTGCTGCACACGAGTATTAGAATACTACTACATAACAGAACAAGGTGGGAAGGGAGTGAGGTCCTTGGATAGAACAGAATTCTTGGAAGAGTTGTTATAGGAAGAGATACTAGGTGCCCTTAGTCTCTCTCCCTTGTTAATCCTTTACCTCACTTCATAAGCTAACAAGTCTGTGCTTTTAGCTTGTCTTCACACAGATCAGGAGCCAAAGGCATAGCCTCATTTTTTACTTTCATGTCACCATAATCCAGTGACCATTTTTCTCCCAATCTTCACCCTTTTGCATCATTGACTTTTGATCATTTCCTCAACCATTCCTTCATAGCTGCATAATATTACACTTTTCTCCTTTCTTTTCACTTTTTCAAGGTCCCCACCTTCTGCTCCTACCCTGTGCATTCCACAGCCCCATTTGTTCATCCCATCTTTATTTCACACACTCATTCTTACTCACTCAGTTTGACTTTTGTGTTTGTTTTCCTTGTGGGATTACTCATATTTTCTCTTACTTTCTTCTTTCCATCCTCTTCCAACCTCCCTCCCCCCTTTTTTTAAACCTTTTTTTTTTTGTCTAAAGTTCTACTTCCTTGCTCTTCTGTCTAGGTTACTGCCCCTCTCAAATTATATAAAGTTTGGCTTCTGCATTCTTATTTAGAAGGAAAATTTTATAATTCTTAAATGTCCATTACTTGTATCCTCAGATTTTCTCTCATACTCTTTTGGTTTCTTTTAGAGTTTTATAGACCAACACTGATGTGTAGCAAGATCTCCTTGTTTCAAGCTTCTTCCCTTCACCTGTAACCTTTTTTTCACTATAATAAAGGAATACACATAAGCCTTAACAGGTTAGGAGGGGCAAAGTTGGCAAAATTATAGAAGAGTCACCTTTTTCTTCCTCTTCTATCTCCCCCTTCCTCACAGTTTCTTCTCTGGCAAATTGTGCCCACATTTTATCTACATGAATTCTGATAACTGGTGACTATTATAAAAGTCTATATTCCTTAATGACTATATGTTGATTAAATATATACATTTTTTTACTTTCCTTTTCCCTATGCGTACTTGTATTTGTATTTGTATATACTTATGTATATAGGTCCCAGTGACCAATAAGTGGAGCTTTGGAAAATCAAGTGTAGAAACAAAAACCAAATAATTAAAAGGAAAAAAAAGACCACTACTTCTATCTAATACTCAGTAAATGGTACTGAAAATGAATAGAAAAATGATACCATGACATCAACTCTAGAGGAAGCTATAGAATAAAATTATAAATTAAAAGAGTAAAACATTTTCTTGGGAATCCAGAGAAGATATGGAGCAAGCTGTCCAAGTTACCAGAACAAGATAATTTCAATTTTTTATTCCATGTTTAGGGGAACCCAATACTTGTCTCTTAAATGGGCCAAAGCTGAACAACTTACCTAATTTGTAAAATATTATGTAGTCTCATAGATCTTGACACCTATGGTTAATTAGAGTGCACTGTGCGGACTGGCATGTGAATAACTATTTTTGAAAGATAGGGAAGTACAGCCAATGAAGGATAACCTATGCTTTCCTTCTCCATACCATTGTTTCTCTTATTATCTGACCACATCACTTCATACTTTACTACACATGATCTCTAATTATTGCATTCCTTCTTCTCTTGCCCTGACATTAACTATATAGTTCTTGAGAAAACAGTCTGTATCATGTGGGAGGGAAAAAGGAATAATAATCATTTATTAAGTGTTTACTATATTTCAGGCACTAAGCTGCATGCTGTAACATTGAGTTGGCTCATTTTACACTGACAATCATCTTGTGAAGTACATATTGTTGTTCCCACTTTACAAAAGAGGAACTTCGGGCTACAGAAAATTTAACTATCTTGTCCCAGATCACATGGACAGAAAGTGGAGAGACTGAGATTCAATCCCAGATTAATCTCTCTACTATCCTAGTCTTCCTACCTGCATAGTCTCTATCTCACTTCGAGGCATATGGTAGGTATTCAGAGAATGATCCCCAACATTTAAGGTAATAGCAGTAAAGCCAAGCAAAAGGTCTCTCTCCTCATCTCATATTTTAGGACTGCCTCAAATCTTACTACTTTTTATTACTACTTGTACTTCCCCTCTCACAACTGGCACTAGGGCTTGGTATTCCCTTGCTTCCCTTGTGCAACAGTCCTCACTTGAAAATTCTCTTCCCAGCATCCCTTGACCTTAGGATATCTGGGCCTCCTTGGGGGCCATACAACTAATATTTTATACATGTGCACATGAAAGGAGAATCTCTTCTGTGTCCCTTGTTTCTCCCACTGCATCTAGCATAGTACTGTACTGCATTTTCATCATTATTGTTGTCATCATTGATGGTTACACTGGTGTGTTCACTTTGATGTGTGTACTTTTCTGTATCTAATAGTTCTATTAAAAAAATGTATGTAAAATATTAAGAATAGAGGATATGTTTGGACACCCTGTTCAACTCAGCATTCACACTCATGTAAAACTGAAAACATGTGTTAACAGGTTTTAATACTAAAAAGTATAAAAGGAAACTTTTAGGACTTTATCCTAATGAACTAATCAGAGATGCAGATTAAGGATGCACAAGGAAATTTGAGGCAATATTTTTTTAATTTTTTACGTTTTTGGCTGCGCCCCAGCATGTGCGATCTTAGTTTCCCGACCAGGCATCTAAACTGTGCCCCCTGAATTGGAAGCATGGAATCTTAACCATTGGACCACAAGGGAAGTCCCTGGCAATATTTTTATAATACGGAAAAATTGGAAATTGCGCAGCTGTCCAATATGACAGAACTGTGTCTTACTAAAATATATCTACTTGATGGAAAAATGGGTTTCCAAATTAACTTAAAGACATTCAGAAAATGTTCATTATATAAGGAAAAAGCATAAACCCACCATATGATAGCAATTTGTTTAAAAATACACTCACGCACAGACACATGTATGTCTGTGTGTGTCCATATAAGTGTGTATGTGAATGTATAGCTACAAGGTGTATATTTTATAGACATATTCATAGAAACAACAGAAAATAAAACACCCCAATATATCACCAGTATTTATTTCTGGAGGGTGGAATTATTAGTCGTTCTAATTTTTTTCCTTACATTATTCTGCATTTTTCAACTTGAATTTACTTCTTCCTCAACTCTACCTTCTCTCCAGCCACCAAGTACAATATTCTCCTCTCCTCAAACCTCTTTTCTACTCCTCACCCTTCATGACTACTTCATTCGGGGAAAAAAAATTAATAAATGTATGGAAATATAGAAAATAAAATCTAGAAGGAAAGATGCTTAAAGTGATGATGAACTTATATTTATAGGTGACTTTTTAATTTCTTCATGCTTTTATGTACTTTCTAAATTTTATTCTATAATCAGGAGAAAAAGAGAGTTTGAAATATTAGGAAAAGGGAACATTTCCAGGATGGCATTGTAAGGGCATCCAAAAATCTGGTCCTCCATAAAAGCGATGAGACTTTGGGGAGAAAATGTCAAAATCACATTTTTTGGAACTTTGGAAATTAACC